>NW_017212683.1:0-25930 GCF_001704415.2 Capra hircus
GATTCCTCTCCCTCGATGCAGGCATAAGATCTTGTGTGGAGTCGGTGCCGGAACCTGAGCATTCCTCTCCAGTGCTGACATGGATCTTGGGGTACTTCTGGAGTCTCCCCAGGGGAGTCAGTGCTCGTCTCTAGTGGGGCATGCATGTGCGCTTTCCTCCCGAGCTGTAGCAGCAGCTGTCACACTTCCCTTCGCGTGGATCAAGGATCAGGGGCTTTCCCTCGAGGCTTTCCGATGAGGCTTTCCCATGAGGCTTTCCACGAGGCTTCCCACGAGACTTTCCCACAGGGCTGTCCCACGTGCCACCGTGGGTGTGAGTCGATCCTCGCATGAAAGTCGAGGCAGTGCAGGGAAAACATGTTTCCCTGAATGGACTGAGACATCTGGGGGACTCTGGAATGGTGGCACGACCCTGGAGTTCCTCTCGCCTTTCCTTTGGAGAGCGCCTCCTCTTGAGATGCGACGGAATCCGGATTCTTTCCGAAGACGCAGGGAAAGGATCCTCCTCTCGAGCTAGGAGGCGGAAACGGGGCTCCTCTGGATGTGGGCGGACTCTCGTGCTTCCTCTCGAGTGGAGACGGGTATGTCGGAGAACTTCTTGAGTTGCAGCAAGGGTGTGAAGGACCCTTTTGGAGTACCAGAGTTTAGGTGTGATTAGCCTCGAGACGCCTCAGCGGAAATGGCTCATCTCGCCTGGAGGGGAGAACCTCCTGGATATTCTCGAGTTGCAGCAGGTCCTCTCGACTTACGATGGGGACCTCAGGGACCCGCTCTGGTGGCCTCAGGAAAGGCCAGTCCCATGCGAGTTGCTCGGGGCCTCTCGGCATTCCTCTCCCGTCGATGCCGGGCCTAAGACCATGTGTGGAGCCGTGCCGGAACCTGAGCATTCCTCTCCAGTGCTGACATGGATCTTGGGTACTTCTGGAGTCTCCCCAGGGGAGTCAGTCCTCGTCTCGAGTCGTGCATGCACGTGTGCTTTCCTCCCGAGCTGTAGCAGCAGTGTCATGCTTCCCATCGAGGGGATCAAGGGATCTGTGGCTTTCCCTCGAGGCTTTCCTGAAGGCTTTTTCACGAGGCTTTCCACAAGGCTGTCCCACGTGCCACCGTGGTGTGAGTCGATCCTCGGCTTGAAAGTCGAGACAGTGCAGAGAAAACAGGTTTCCCTGGAATGGACTGAGACATCTGGGGGACTCAGGGAATGGTGGCACGACCCTGGAGTTCTCTCGCCTTTCCAGTGGAGAGCGCATCCACTTGAGATGCGACGGGAATGCCGGAATTCTTTCCCGACCACGCAGGGAAAGGATCCTCCCCTCGAGCTAGGGGCGGAAACGGGGCTCCTCTGGATGTGGGCGGACTCTCGTCCTTCCTCTGGAGTGGAGACGAGTATGTCGGGGAACTTCTTGAGTTGCAGCAAGGGTGTGAAGGACCCTTTGGAAGTTCCAGATGTTAGATGTGATTAGCCTCGAGACGCCTCAGCGGAAATGGGCCTCATCTCGCTGGAGGGAGAACCTCCTAGATTTTCTCGAGTTGCGGCATGTGCTCTCGACTTACGACGGGATCTCAGGACCCGCTCTGGTGCCTCAGAAAGGCCAGTCCCCATGCGAGTTGCTCGCGGGCCTCTCGGGATTCCTCTCCCGTTGAAGCTGGGTCTAAGACTTGTGTGGAGTCAGTGCCGGAACCTGAGGATTCCTCTCCAGTGCCGACATGGATCTTGGGTATTCTGGAGTCTCCCCAGGGAGTCAGACCTCGTCTCGACTGAGGCATGCTCGGGCGCTTTCCTCCCGAGCTGTAGCAGCAGTGTCACGCTTCCTTCGCGTGGATCAAGGATCTGTGTCTTTCCCTCGAGGCTTTCCACGAAGCTTTCCACGAGGCTTTCCTCAGGGCTGTCCACGTGACACCGTGGTGTGAGTCGATCCTCGGCTTGAAAGTGAGCAGTGCAGGAAACAGGTTTCCTGGAATGGACTGAGACATCTGGGACTCTGGAATGTGGCACGACCCTGGTTTTCTCTGCCTTTCCTGTGGAGCGCCTCTCTTGAGATGCGACTAGAACGCAGGGAATTCTTGCCGAACACGCAGGGAAATGATCCCTCCTCTCGAGCTAGGAGGCGGAAACGGGGCTCCTCTGGATGTGGGTGGGACTCTCGTGCTCCTCTCGAGTGGAGACGGGTATGTCGGGCAACTTCTTGAGTTGCAGAAAGGTTGTGAAGGACCCTTTGGAAGTTCCAGAGGTTAGGTCTGATTAGCCTCGAGACGCCTCAGCACAAATGGGTCTCATCTCGCCTGGAGGGAGAACCTCCTGGATTTTCTCGAGATGCAGTAGGTGCTGTCGACTTACGACGGCGACCTCAGGGACCCGCTCTGGTGGCCTCATGAAAGGCCAGTCCCCATGCGAGTTGTTCGGGGACACTCAGGATTCCTCTCCCATCGATGCCCGGGCCTAAGATCTTGTGTAGAGTCGGTGCCGGAACCTGAGGATTCCTCTCCAGTGCTGACATGGATCTTGGGGTACTTCTGGAGTCTCTCCAGGGGAGTCAGTCCTCGTCTCGAGTGGGGGCATGCACGTGCGCTTTCCTCCCGAGCTGTAGCAGCAGTGTCGCCACTTCCCTTCGCGTGGATCAAGGGATCTGTGGCTTTCCCTCGAGGCTTTCCGACGAGGCTTTTCCACGAGGCTTTCCCACAGGGCTGTCCCTCTTGCCACCGTGGTGTGAGTCGATCCTCAGCTTGAAAGTCGAGGCTGTGCAGGGAAAACACGTTTCCCTGGAATGGACTGAGACATCTGGGGACTCTGGGAATGGTGGCACGACCCTGGAGTTCCTCTCGCCTTTCCTGCGGAGAGCGCCTCTTCTTGGGATGCCGACGGGAATACCGGGAATTTTTTCCCTACCACGCAGGGACAGGATCCCTCCTCTCGAGCTATGAGGCGGAAACGGGGGCACCTCTGGATATGGCGGAACTATGGTGCTTCCTCTCGAGTGGAGTCGGGTACGTCGGTGAACTTCTTGAGTTGCCAGCAAGGGTGTGAAGGACCCTTTGGAAGTTCCAGAGGTTAGGTGTGATTAGCCTCGAGACGCCTTAGCGGAAATGGGCCTCATCTCGCCTGCAGGGGAGAACCTCCTGGATTTTCTCGAGTTGCGGCAGGTGCTCTCGACTTACGACGGGGACCTCAGGGACCCGCTCTCGTGGCCTCAGTAAAGGCAAGTCCCCATGCGAGTTGCACGGGGGCCACTCGGGATTCCTCTCCCGTCGATCCGGGGACTAAGACCTTGTGTGGAGTCGGTGCCGGAACCTGAGGTTTCCTCTCCAGTGCTGATATGGATCTTGGGGTACGTCTGGAGTCTCCCAAGGGGAGTCAGTCCTCGTCTCTAGTGGGGCCTGCACGTGCGCTTTCCTCTCGAGATGTAGCAGCAGTGTCACTCTTCCCTTCGCATATATCAAGGGATCTGTGGCTTTCCCTCGAGGCTTTCCCACGAGGCGTTCCCACGATGGCTTTCCCACAGGGCTATCCCACGTGCCACCGTCGTGTGAGTCGATCCTCGGCTTGAAAGTCGAGGCAGTGCAGGGAAAACAGGTTTCCCTGGAATGGACTGAGACATCTGGGAGACTCTGGGAATGGTGGCACGACCCTGGAGGTCCTCTTGCCTTTCCTGTGGAGAGCGCCTCCTCTTGAGATGCGAAGGGAACACCGGGAATTCTTTCCCGAACCACGCAGGGACAGGATCATTTCTCTCGAGCAAGAGTAGGAAACGGGGCTCCTCTGGTATGTGGGCAGAACTTCGTGCTTCCTCTCGAGTGGAGACGGGTATGTCAGGGAACTTCTTGAGTTGCAGGAAGGGTGTGAAGGACCCTTTGGAAGTTCCAGATGTTAGGTGTGATTAGACTCTAGACGCCTGAGCGGAAATGGGCCTCATCTCGCCTGGAGGGGAGAACCTCCTGGATTTTCTCGAGTTGCGGCAGGTGCTCTCGACTTACGTCGGGGACCTGAGGGAACCGCATCTGGTGGACTCAGGAAAGGCCAATCCCCATGAGAGTTGTTCGGGGCCTATCAGGATTCCTCTCCCCTCGATGCAGGGGCATAAGATCTTGTGTGGAGTCGGTGCCGGAACCTGAGCATTCCTCTCCAGTGCTGACATGGATCTTGGGGTACTTCTGGAGTCTCCCCAGGGGAGTCAGTGCTCGTCTCTAGTTGGGGCATGCATGTGCGCTTTCCTCCCGAGCTGTAGCAGCAGTGTCACACTTCCCTTCGCGTGGATCAAGGGATCAGGGGCTTTCCCTCGAGGCTTTCCGATGAGGCTTTCCCACGAGGCTTTCCCACAGGGCTGTCCCACGTGCCACCGTGGTGTGAGTCGATCCTCGGCTTGAACGTCGAGGCAGTGCAGGGAAAAGAGGTTTCCCTGGAATGGACTGAGACATCTGGGGGACTCTGGGAATGGTGGCACGACCCTGGAGTTCCTCTCGCCTTTCCTGTGGAGAGCGCCTCCTCTTGAGATGCGACGGAGAACGCCGGGAATTCTTTCCCGACCACGCAGGGAAAGGATCCCTCCTCTCGAGCTATGAGGAGGAAACGGGGCTCCTCGGGATGTGGGTGGGACTCTCGTGCTTCCTCTGGAGTGGAGACGGTATGTCGGGGAACTTCTTGAGTTGCAGCAAGGGTGAGAAGGACCCTTTGGAAGTTCCAGAGGTTAGTGTGATTAGACACGAGACGCCTCAGCGGAAATGGGCCTCATCTCGCCTGGAGGGGAGAACCTCCTGAATTTCCTCGAGTTGTGGCAGGTGCTCTCGCCTTATGATGGGGACCTCCGGGACCCGCTCTGGTGGCCTCAGGAAAGGCCAGTCCCCATGCGAGTTGCTCGGGGGCCTCTCGGGATTCCTCTCCCGTCGATGCCGGGGCCTAAGACCTTGTGTGGATTCGGGGCCGGGAACTTAGGATTCCTCTCCAGTGCTGACATAGATCTTGGGGTTCTTCTGGGGTCTCCCCAGGGGAGTCAGTCCTCGTCTAGAGTGGGGGCATGCACCTGCACTTTCCTCCCGAGCTGTAGCAGCCGTGTCACGCTTTACTTCGCGTGGATCAAGGGATCTGTGGCTTTCCCTCCGAGGCTTTCCCACGAGGCTTACCCACAGGGCTGTCCCACGTGCCACCGTGGTGTGAGTCGATCGTCGGCTTGAAAGTCGAGGCAGTGCAGGGAAAACATGATTTCCTGGAATGGACTGAGACATCCTTTGGGCTCTGGGAATGGTGACACGACCCTGAGATCCTCTCGCCTTTCCGGTGGAGAGCGCCTCCTCTTGAGATGCGACGGGAACGCCGGGAATTCTTTCCGGACCACGCAGGGAAAGGATCCGTCCTCTCGAGGTAGGAGGCAGAATCGGGGCTCCTCTGGATGGGGGTGGGACTCTCGTGCCTCCTCTCGAGTGGAGACGGATATGTCGGGAATTTCTTGAGTTGCAGCAAGGGTGTGAAGGACCCGTTGGAAGTTCCAGAGGTTAGGTGTGATTAGGCTCGAGACACCTCCACGGAAATGGGCCTCATCTCGCCTGGAGGGGAGAACCTCCTGGATTTTCTCGAGTTGCTGCAGGTGCTCTCGACTTACGACCGGGACCTCAGGGACCCGCTCTGGTGGCCTCAGGAAAGGCCAGGCCCAATGCGAGTTGCTCGGGGGCCTCTCGGGATTCCTCTCCTGTCGATGCTGTGGACTAAGACCTTGTGTGGAGTCGGTCCTGAAACCTGAGGATTCCTCTCCAGTGCTGACATGGATCTTGGGGTACTTCTGGAGTCTCCCCAGGGGAGTCAGTTCTCGCCTTGAATGGGCTCATGCACGTGTGCTTTCCTCCCGAGCTGTAGGAGCAGTGTCACGCTTCCCTTCGCGTGGATCAAGGGATCTGTGGCTTTCCCTCGAGGCTTTCCCACGAGGCTTTTCAGGAGGCTTTCCCACAGGGCTGTCCCACGTGCCACCGTGGTGTGAGTGGATCCTCGGCTTGAAAGTCGAGGCAGTGCAGGGAAAACAGGTTTCCCTGGAAAGGACTGAGACATCTGGGGGACTCTGGGAATGGTGGCACGACCCTGGAGTTCCTCTCGTCTTTCCTGTGGAGAGGGCCTCCTGTTGAGATGCGACGGGAACGCCGGGAATTCTTTCCCGAACACGCAGGGAAAGGATCCCTCCTCTCGAGCTAGGAGGCGAAAACGCGGCTCCTCGCGATGTGGGCGGGACTCGCGTGCTTCCTCTCGAGTGGAGACGGGTATGCAGGGGAACTTCTTGGGTTGCAGCAAGGGTGTGAACGACCCTTTGGATGTTCCAGAGGTTAGCTCTGATTAACCTCGAGACGCCTCAGCACGAATGGGCCTCATCTCCCCTGCAGGGGAGAACCTCCTGGATTTTCTCGCGTTGCGGCATGTGCTCTTGACTTACGACGTGGACCTCATGGACTCGCTCTGGTGGCCTCAGGAAAGGCCAGTCCCCATGCGAGTTGCTCGGGGCATCTCGGGATTCCTCTCCTGTAGATGCTGTGGATTAAGAGCTTGTGTGGATTCGGTGCCGGAACCTGAGGATTACTCTCCAGTGCTGACATGGAACTTGGGGTACTTCTGGAGTCTCCCCAGGGGAGTCAGTCCTCGTCTCGAGTGGGGGCATGCACGTGCTCTTTCCTCCCGAGCTGTAACAGCAGTGTCACGCTTTCCTTGGCGTGGATCAAGGGATCTGTGGCTTTCCTCACGAGGCTTTCCCACAAGGCTTTCCCACGAGGCTTTCCCACAAGTCTTTCCCACGAGTTCAGGGTCGTGACACCATTCCCAGAGTCCCCCAGATGTCTCAGTCCATTCCAGGGAAACCTGTTTTCCCTGCACTGCCTCGACTTTCAAGCCCAGGGTCGACTTTCACCACGGTGGCACGTGGGACAGCCCTGTGGGAAAGCCTCGTGGGAAAGTCTCATGGGAAAGCCTCGAGGGAAAGCCACAGATCCCTTGAACCAGGCGAAGGGAAGAGTGACACTGCTGCTACAGCTCGGGAGGAAAGCACACGTGCATGCCCCCACTCGAGACGAGGACTGACTCCCGTGGTGAGACTCCAGAAGTACCCCAAGATCCATATCAGCACTGGAGAGGAATCCTCTGGTTCTGGCACCGACTCCAAACAAGGTCTTAGGACCCGGCATCGACGGGAGAGGAATCCTGAGAGGCCACCGTGCAACTCGCATGGGTACTGGCATTTCCTCAGGCCAACAGAGCGGTTCCCTGAGGTCCCCGTCATAGGTCGAGAGCACCTGCCGGCAACTTGAGAAAATCCAGGTGGTTGTCCCTTCCAGGAGAGATGGGCCGATTTCCGCTGGGGCGTCTCGAGGCTAATCACACTTAAGCTCTGGAATTTCCAAAGAGTCCTTCACACCCTTGCTGCAACTCAAGAAGTTCCCCCACATACCCGTCTCCACTCGAGAGGAGGCACGAGAGTCCCGCCCACATCCAGAGGAGCCCCGTTTCCGTCTCATAGCTCGAGAGGAGGGATCCTTTCCCAGCGTGATAACGAAAGAATTCTCGGGAGTCACTCTCCACAGGAAAGGCGAGAGGAACTCCCTGTCATGCCACCATTCCCAGAGTCCCCCAGATGTCTCAGTCAATTCCAGGAAATCCTGTTTTCCCTGCACTGCCTCGACTTTCAAGCCGAGGATCAACTCACACCATGGTGGTACGTGGGACAGCCCTGTGGGAAAGCCTCGAGGGATAGCCTCGTGGGAAAGCCTCGTGGGAAAGCCTCCTGGGAAGCCTCAATGGAAAGCCACAGATCCCTTGATCCACGCGAAGGGAAGTGCCAAACAGCTGCCACAGCTATGGAGGAAAGCGCACGTGCATACCCCTCTCGAGACGAGGACTGACTCCCCTGGGGTGACTCCAGAAGTACCCCAAGATCCATGTCAGCACTGGAGAGGAATCCTCAGGTTCCGGAACCGACTTCACACTAGGTCTTAGGCCCCGGCATCGACGGAGAGGAATCCCGAGAGGCCCCCGAGCAACTCGCATGTGGACTGGCCTTTCCTGAGGCCACCAGAGCGGGTCCCTGAGGTCCCCGACGTAAGTCGAGAGCACCTGTCCCACCTCGAGAAAATCCAGGAGGTTCTACCCTCCAGGCTAGATGAGGCCCATTTCCGCTGAGGCGTCTCGAGACTAATCACACCTAACCTCTGGAACTTCCAACGGGTCCTTCACACCCTTGCTGCAACTCAAGAAGTTCCCCGACATACCCGTCTTCACTCGAGAGGAAGCACGAGAGTCCCGCCACATCCAGAGGAGCACCGTTTCCGCCTCCTAGCTCGAGAGGAGGGATCCTTTCCCTGCGTGGTCGGGAAAGAATTTCCGGCGTTCCCGTCGCATTTCAATCGGACGCGCAATCCAAGGGAAAGGCGAGAGGAACTCCAGGGTCGTGCCACCATTCCCAGAGTCCCCCAGATGTCTCAGTCCGTTCCAGGGAAACCTGTTTCCCTGCACTGCCTCGACTTTCAAGCCGAGGATCGACTCACACCCCCGTGGCACGTGGGACAGCCCTGCGGGACAGCCCTGTGGGAAAGCCTCGTGGGAAAGCCTCGAGGGAAAGCCACAGATCCCTTGACCCACGCGAAGGGAAGCGCGACACTGCTGCTACAGCTCGGAAGGAAACAGCACGTTCATGCCCCCACTGGAGACGAGGACCGACTCCATTGAGGAAACTCCAGAAGTACCCCAATATTCATGTCGGCACTGGAGAGGAATCCTCAGGTTCTGGCACCGACTACACACAAGGTCTTAGGCCCCGGCATCGACGGGAGAGGAATCCCGAGAGGACCCCGAGCAACTCGAATGGGGACTGGCCTTTCCTGAGGCCACCAGAGCGGGTCCCTGAGGTCCCCGTCGTAAGTCGAGAGCACCTGCCGCAACTCGAGAAAATCCAGGAGGTTCTCCCCTCCAGGCGAGATGAGGCCCATTTCCGCTGAGGCGTCTCGAGGCTATTCACACCTAACCTCTGGAACTTCCAAAGGGTCCTTCACACCCTTGCTGCAACTCAAGAAGTTCCCCGACATACCCGTCTCCACTCGAGAGGAAGCACGAGAGTCCCGCCCACATCCAGAGGAGCCCTGTTTCTGCCTGCTAGATCGATGGAGGGATCCTTTACCTGCGTGCTCGGGAAAAATTCCCGGCGTTTCCCTCGCATCTCAAGAGGAGGCGCTCTCCACAGGAAAGGTGAGAGGAACTCCAGCGTCGTGCCACCATTCCCAGAGTCCCCCAGATGTCTCAGTCCATTCCAGGGAACCTGTTTTCCCTGCACTGCCTAAACTTTCAAGCCGAGGATCGACTCACACCACGGTGGCACGTGGGACAGCCCTGTGGGAAAGCCTCGTGGGAAAGCCTCGAGGGAAAGCCACAGATCCCTTGATCCACCGCGAAGGGAAGCGTGACACTGCTGCTAAAGCTCGAGAGGAAAGCGCACGTGCAGGCCCCCACTCGAGACGAGGACTGACTCCCCTGGGGAGACTCAGAAGTACCCCAAGTTCTATGTCAGCACTGGAGAGGAATCCTCAGGTTCCGGAACAGACTCCACACAAGGTCTTAGGCCCTGGCATCGACGGGAGAGGAATCCCGAGTGGCCCCGAGCAACTCGCATGGGGACTGGCCTTTCCTGAGGCCACCAGAGCGGGTCCCTGAGGTCCCCGTCGTAAGTCGAGAGCACCTGCCGCAACTCGAGAAAATCCAGGAGGTTCTCCCCTCCTAGGCGAGATGAGGCCCATTTCCGCTGAGGCCTCTCGAGGCTAATCACATTTAACATGTGGAAATTCCAAAGGGTCCTTCACACCCTTAGCTGCAACTCAAGAAGTTCCCGACATACCTGTCTCCACTCGAAAGGAAGCACGAGAATACAGCCCACATCCAGAGGAGCCACGTTTTCGCCTCCTAGCTCGAGTGGAGGGATCCTTTCCCTGCGTGGTGGGGAAAGGAATTCACAGCATTCCCGTTCGCATCACAAGAGGTGGCGCTCTCCACAGGAAAGGCGAGAGGAACTCCAGGGTCGTGCCACCATTCCCATAGACCCCAGATGTCTCAGTCCATTCCAGGGAAACCTGTTTTCCCTGCACTGCCTCGACTTTCAGGAAAGGCCAGTCCCCATGCGAGTTGCTCGGGGCCTCTCGGGATTCCTCTCCCGTCGATGCCGGGCCTAAGACCTTGTGTGGAGTCCCGGAACCTGAGGATTCCTCTCCAGTGCTGACATGGATCTTGGGGTACTTCTGGAGTCTCCCCAGGGAGTCAGTCCTCGTCTCGAGTGGGGCATGCACGTGCGCTTTCCTCCGAGCTGTAGCAGCAGTGTCACGCTTCCCTTCGCGTGGATCAAGGGATCTGTGGCTTTCCCTCGAGGCTTTCCCACGAGGCTTTCCCACAGGGCTGTCCCACGTGCCACCGTGGTGTGAGTCGATCCTCGGCTTGAAAGTCGAGGCAGTGCAGGGAAAACAGGTTTCCCTGGAATGGACTGAGACATCTGGGGACTCTGGAATGGTGGCACGACCCTGGAGTTCCTCTCGCCTTTCCTGTGGAGAGCGCCTCCTCTTGAGATGCGACGGGAACCGGAATTCTTTCCCGACCACGCAGGGAAAGGATCCCTCCTCGAGCTAGGAGGCGAAACGGGCTCCTCTGGATGTGGGCGGGACTCTCGTGCTTCCTCTCGAGTGGAGACGGGTATGTCGGGGAACTTCTTGAGTTGCAGCAAGGGTGTGAAGGACCCTTTGGAAGTTCCAGAGGTTAGGTGTGATTAGCCTCGAGACGCCTCAGCGGAAATGGGCCTCATCTCGCCTGGAGGGGAGAACCTCCTGGATTTTCTCGAGTTGCGGCAGGTGCTCTCGACTTACGACGGGGACCTCAGGGACCCGCTCTGGTGGCCTCAGGAAAGGCCAGTCCCCATGCGAGTTGCTCGGGGCCTCTCGGATTCCTCTCCCGTCGATGCCGGGGCCTAAGACCTTGTGTGGAGTCGGTGCCGAACCTGAGGATTCCTCTCCAGTGCTGACATGGATCTTGGGTACTTCTGGAGTCTCCCAGGAGTCAGTCCTCGTCTCGAGTGGGGGCATGCACGTGCGTTTCCTCCGAGCTGTAGCAGCAGTGTCGCGCTTCCCTTCGCGTGGATCAAGGGATCTGTGGCTTTCCCTCGAGGCTTTCCCACGAGGCTTTCCCACAGGGCTGTCCCAGGGCTGTCCACGTGCCACGGGGGTGTGAGTCGATCCTCGGCTTGAAAGTCGAGGCAGTGCAGGGAAAACAGGTTTCCTGGAATGGACTGAGACATCTCGGGACTCTGGAATGTGGCACGACCCTGGAGTTCCTCTGCTTTCCTTGGAGAGCGCTCCTATTGAGATGCGATGGAAACGCCGGGAATTCTTTCCCGACCACGCAGGAAAGGATCCCTCCTCTCGAGCTAGAGGCGGAAACGGGCTCCTCTGGATGTGGGCGGGACTCTCGTGCTTCCTCTCGAGTGGAGACGGGTATGTCGGGAACTTTTGAGTTGCAGCAAGGTGTAAGGACCCTTTGGAAGTTCCAGAAGTTAGGTGTCATTAGCCTCGAGAGCCTCAGCGCAATGGGCCTCATCTGCCTGGAGGGAGAACTCCTGGATTTTCTCAGTTGCGGCAGGTGCTCTCGACTTACGACGGGGACCTCAGGGACCCGCTCTGGTGGCCTCAGGAAAGGCCAGTCCACATGCGAGTTGCTCGGGGCCTCTCGGATTCCTCTCACGTCGATGCGGGGCCTAAGACCTAGTGTGAAGTCGGTTCCGGAACCTGAGGATTACTTCCAGTGCTGACATGGATCTTGGGTACTTCTGGAGTCACCCCAGGGAGTCAGTCCTCGTCTCGAGAGGGGTATGCACGTGCGCTTTCCTCCTAGCTGTGGCAGCTTTTGCACTTCCCTTCGCGTGGATCAAGGGATCTGTGGCTTTCCATTGAGGCTTTCCAGGAGGCTTTCCCACGAGGCTTTCCCACGAGGCTATCCCTCGAGGCTTTCCCACAGGGCTGTCCCACGTACCACCATGGTGTGAGTTGATCCTCGCTGAAAGTCGAGGCAGTGCAGGGAAAATAGGATTTCCTGGAATTGACATGAACATCTGGGGGACTCTGGGAATGTGGCATGACAGGGAGTTCCTCTCGCCTTTCCGTGGAGAGTGACTCCCGAGAATTCTTTCGTATCACGCTGGTAAAGGATCCCTCCTCTCGAGCTATGAGTCGGAAACGGGGCTCCTCTGGATGTGGGCGGGACTCTCGTGCCTCCTCTCGAGTGGAGACGGGTATGTGGGGGAACTTCTTGAGTTGCAGCAAGGGTGTGAAGGACTCTTTGGAAATTCCAGAGCTTAAGTGTGATTAGCCTCGAGACGCCCCAGCGGAAATCGGCCCATCTCTCCTGGAAGGGACAACCACCTGGATTTTCTCAAGTTGCGCAGGTGCTCTCGACCTATGACGGGGACCTCAGGGAACCGCTCTGTGGCCTGAGGAAATGCCAGTACCCATGCGAGTTGCACGGTGGCCTCTCAGGATTCCTCTCCGTCGATGCCGGGTCCTAAGACCTTGTTTGGAGTCGGTGCCAGAACCAGAGGATTCCTCTCCAGTGCTGATATGGATCTTGGGGTACTTCTGGAGTCTCCCCAGGGAGTCAGTCTCGTCGAGTCGGGGCATGCAGTGTGCAGCCGGTTTTCCCTGCCTGCCTCGACTTTCAAGCCCAGGGTCGACTTTCACCACGGTGGCAGTGGGACAGCCTGTGGGAAAGCCTCGTGGGAAAGTCTCATGGGAAAGCCTCGAGGGAAAGCCACAGATCCCTTGAACCAGGCGAAGGGAAGAGTGACACTGCTGCTACAGCTCGGAGTAAGCACACGTGCATGCCCACTCGAGACGAGGACTGACTCCCGTGGGGAGACTCCAGAAGTACCCCAAGATCCATATCAGCACTGGAGAGGAATCCTCTGGTTCTGGCACCGACTCCAAACAAGGTCTTAGGACCGTCATTCGACGGGAGAGGAATCCTGAGAGGCCACCGTGCAACATGCATGGGTACTGGCATTTCCTCAGGCCAACAGAGCGGTTCCCTGAGGTCCCCGTCATAGGTCGAGAGCACCTGCGGCAACTTGAGAAAATCCAGGTGTTTGTCCCTTCCAGGAGATATGGGCCGATTTCCGCTGGGCGTCTCGAGGCTAATCACACTTAAGCTCTGGAATTTCCAAAGAGTCCTTCACACCCTTGCTGCAACTCAAGAAGTTCCCCCACATACCCGTCTCCACTCGAGAGGAGGCACGAGAAGTCCCGCCCACATCCAGAGGAGCCCGTTTCCGACTCATAGCTCGAGAGGAGGGATCCTTTACCAGCGTGATAGCGAAAGAATTCTCGGGAGTCACTCTCCACAGGAAAGGCGAGAGGAACTCCCTGTCATGCCACCATTCCAGAGTCCCCCAGATGTCTCAGTCAATTCCAGGAAATCCTAATTTCCCTGCACTGCCTCGACTTTCAAGCCGAGGATCAACTCACACCATGGTGGTACGTGGGACAGCCCTGTGGGAAAGCCTCGAGGGATAGCCTCGTGGGAAAGCCTCGTGGGAAAGCCTCCTGGGAAAGCCTCAATGGAAAGCCACAGATCCCTTGATCCACGCGAAGGGAAGTGCCAAACAGCTGCCACAGCTAGGGAGGAAAGCGCACGTGCATACCCTCTCGAGACGAGGACTGACTCCCTGGGGTGACTCCAGAAGTACCCCAAGATCCATGTCAGCACTGGAGAGTAATCCTCAGGTTCCGGAACCGACTTCACACTAGGTCTTAGGCCCGGCATCGACGTGAGAGGAATCCCGAGAGGCCCCCGAGCAACTCGCATGTGGACTGGCCTTTCCTGAGGCCACCAGAGCGGGTTCCCTGAGGTCCCCGTCGTAAGTCGAGAGCACCTGCCGCAACTTGAAGAAATCCAGGAGGTTCTCCCTCCAGGCCAGATGAGGCCATTTGCGCTGAGGCCTCTCGAGGCTAATGACACCTAACTTCTGGAACTTCCAAAGGGTCCTTCACACCCTTGCTGCAACTCAAAAAGTTCCCCGACATACCCGTCTCCACTCGAGAGGAAGCACGAGAGTCCCGCCACATCCAGAGGAGCCCGTTTCCGCCTCCTAGCTCGAGAGGAGGGATCCTTTCCCTGCGTGGTCGGGAAAGAATTCCCGGCGTTTCCATCGCATCTCAAGAGGAGGCGCTCTCCACAGGAAAGGCAAGAGGAACTCCAGGTCGTGCCATCATTCCCAGAGTCCCCGAGATGTCTCAGTCCATTCCAGGAAAACCTGTTTTCCCTGCCCTGCCTCGAATTTCAAGCCGAGGATCGACTCACACCACGGTGGCACGTGGGTACCACGACTGTGGGAAAGCCTGTGGAAGCCTCGTGCCACCGTGGTGTGAGTCGATCCTCGGCTTGAAATTCGAGGCAGGGCAGGGAAAACAGGTTTTCCTGGAATGGACTGAGACATCTCGGGACTCTGGGAATGATGGCACGACCCTGGAGTTCCTCTTGACCTTTCCTGTGGAGAGCGCCTCCTCTTGAGATGCGATGGAAACGCCGGGAAATTCTTTCCGACCACGCAGGGAAAGGATCCCTCCTCTCGAGCTAGGAGGCGGAAACGGGCTCCTCTGGATGTGGGCGGGACTCTCGTGCTTCCTCTCGAGTGGAGACGGGTATGTCGGGGAACTTTTGAGTTGCAGCAAGGGTGTGAAGGACCCTTTGGAAGTTCCAGAAGTTAGGTGTCATTAGCCTCGAGAGCCTCAGCGCAAATGGGCCTCATCTGGCCTGGAGGGGAGAACCTCCTGGATTTTCTCAAGTTGCGGCAGGTGCTCTCGACTTACGACGGGGACCTCAGGGACCCGCTCTGGTGGCCTCAGGAAAGGCCAGTCCACATGCGAGTTGCTCGGGGCCTCTCGGGATTCCTCTCCGTCGATGCCGGGGCCTAAGACCTAGTGTGAAGTCGGTTCCGGAACCTGAGGATTACTCTCCAGTGCTGACATGGATCTTGGGGTACTTCTGGAGTCACCCCAGGGGAGTCAGTCCTCGTCTCGAGAGGGTATGCACGTGCGCTTTCCTCCCTAGCTGTGGCAGCTGTTTGGCACTTCCCTTCGCGTGGATCAAGGGATCTGTGGCTTTCCATTGAGGCTTTCCCAGGAGGCTTTCCCACGAGGCTTTCCCACGAGGCTATCCCTCGAGGCTTTCCCACAGGGCTGTCCCACGTACCACCATGGTGTGAGTTGATCCTCGGCTTGAAAGTCGAGGCAGTGCAGGGAAATTAGGATTTCCTGGAATTGACTGAGACATCTGGGGGACTCTGGAATGGTGGCATGACAGGGAGTTCCTCTCGCCTTTCCTGTGGAGAGTGACTCCCGAGAATTCTTTCGCTATCACGCTGGTAAAGGATCCCTCCTCTCGAGCTATGAGTCGGAAACGGGCTCCTCTGGATGTGGGCGGGACTCTCGTGCCTCCTCTCGAGTGGAGACGGGTATGTGGGGAACTTCTTGAGTTGCAGCAAGGGTGTGAAGGACTTTTGGAAATTCCAGAGCTTAAGTGTGATTAGCCTCGAGACGCCCCAGCGGAAATCGGCCCATATCTCCTGGAAGGGACAACCACCTGGATTTTCTCAAGTTGCCGCAGGTGCTCTCGACTATGACGGGGACCTCAGGGAACCGCTCTGTTGGCCTGAGGAAATGCCAGTACCCATGCATGTTGCACGGTGGCCTCTCAGGATTCCTCTCCGTCGATGACCGGGTCCTAAGACCTTGTTTGGAGTCGGTGCCAGAACCAGAGGATTCCTCTCCAGTGCTGATATGGATCTTGGGGTACTTCTGGAGTCTCCCCACGGGAGTCAGTCCTCGTCTCGAGTGGGGGCATGCACGTGTGCTTTACTCCCGAGCTGTAGCAGCAGTGTCACTCTTCCCTTCGCCTGGTTCAAGGATCTGTGGCTTTCCCTCGAGGCTTTCCCATGAGACTTTCCACGAGGCTTTCCCACAGGGCTGTCCCACGTGCCACCGTGGTGAAAGTCGACCCTGGGCTTGAAAGTCGAGGCAGTGCAGGGAAAACAGGTTTCCCTGGAATGGACTGAGACATCTGGGGGACTCTGGGAATGGTGTCACGACCCTGAACTCGTTGAAAGACTTGTGGGAAAGCCTCGTGGGAAAGCCTTGTGGGAAAGCCTCGTGGGAAAGCCACAGATCCCTTGATCCACGCCAAGGAAAGCGTGACACTGCTGTTACAGCTCGGGAGAAAGAGCACGTGCATGCCCCCACTCGAGACGAGGACTGACTCCCCTGGGGAGACTCCAGAAGTACCCCAAGTTCCATGTCAGCACTGGAGAGTAATCCTCAGGTTCCGGCACCGAATCCACACAAGCTCTTAGTCCACAGCATCGACAGGAGAGGAATCCCGAGATGCCCCGAGCAACTCGCATGGGGGACTGGGCCTTTCCTGAGGCCACCAGAGCGAGTCCATGAGGACCACGTCGTAAGTCAAGAGCACATGCCGCAACGCGAGAAAATCCAGGAGGTTCTCCCCTGCAGGCGAGATGAGGCCCATTCGTGCTGAGGCGTCTCGAGGCTAATCAGAGCTAACCTCTGGAACATCCAAAGGGTCCTTCACACCCTTGCTGCAACCCAAGAAGTTCCCCTGCATACCCGTCTCCACTCGAGAGGAAGCACGCGAGTCCCGCCAACATCTCCGAGGAGCCGCGTTTCCGCCTCCTAGCTCGAGAGGAGGGATCCTTTCCCTTCGTGTTCGGGAAAGAATTCCCGGCGTTCCCGTCGCATCTCAACAGGAGGCCCTCTCCACAGGAAAGACGAGAGGAACTCCAGGGTCGTGCCACCATTCCCAGAGTCCCCCAGTTGTCTCAGTCCATTCCAGGGAAACCTGTTTTCCCTGCACTGCCTCGACTTTCAAGCCAAGGATCGACTCACACCACGGTGGCACGTGGGACAGCCCTGTGGGAAAGCCTCCTGAAAAGCCTCGTGGGAAAGCCTCGAGGGAAAGCCACAGTTCCCTTGATCCACGCGAAGGGAAGCGTGACACTGCTCCTACAGCACGGGAGGAAAGCGCACGTGCATGCCCCCATTCAAGACGAGAACTGACTCCCCTGGGGAGACTCCAGAAGTACCCCAAGATCCATGTCAGCACTGGAGAGGAATCCTCAGGTTTCAGGACCGACTCCACACAAGGTCTTAGTCCACAGCATCGACAGGAGAGGAATCCCGAGAGGCCCCCGAGCAACTCGCATGGGGCCTGGCCTTTCCTGAGGCCACCAGAGCGGGTCCCTGAGGTCCTGGTTGTAAGTCGAGAGCACCTGCCGCAACTCGAGAAAATCCAGGAGGTTCTCCCCTCCAGGCGAGATGAGGCCCATTTCCCCGGAGGTGTCTCGAGCCTAATCACACCTAACCTCTGGAACTTCCAAAGGGTCCTTCACACCCTTGCTGCAACTCAAGAAGTTCCCCGACATACCCGTCTCCACTCGAGAGGAAGCACGAGAGTCCCGCCCACATCCAGAGGAGCCCCGGTTCCGCATCCTACCTCGAGAGTAGGGATCCTTTCACTTCGTGGTCGGGAAAGAATTCCCGTCGTTCCTGTCGCATCTCAAGAGGAGGCGCTCTCCACAGGAAAGGCGAGAGGAAATCCAGGGTCGTGCCACCATTGCCAGGGTCCCCCAGATGTCTCAGTCCATTCCAGGGAAACCTGTTTTACCTGCACTGCCTCGACTTTCAAGCCGAGGATGGACTCACACCACGGTGGCACGTGGACAGCCCTGTGGGAAAGCCTCGTGGGAAAGCCTCGTGGGAAAGCCTCGTGGGAAAGCCTCGTGGGAAAGCCTCGAGGGAAAGCCACAGATCCCTTGATCCACGCGAAGGGAAGCGTGACACTGCTGCTTCAGCTCGGGAGGAAAGCGCACATGCATGCCCCCACTCAAGACGAGGACTGACTCCCCTGGGGAGACCACAGAAGTACCCCAAGATCCATGTCAGCACTGGAGAGGAAACCTCAGGTTCCGGCACCGACTCCACACAAGGTCTAAGGCCCCGGTATCGCCGGAAGAGAAATCCCGATAGGCCCCCGAGCAACTCGCATGGGGACTGGCCTTTCCTGAGGCCACCAGAGCGGGCCCCTGAGGTCCCCGTCAAAAGTCGAGAGCACCTGCCGCACCTCGAGAAAATCCAGGAGGTTCTCCCCTCCAGGAGAGATGAGGCCCATTTCCGCTGAGGCGTTGTGAAGCTAACCACACCTAACCTCTGGAACTTCCAAAGGGTCCTTCACACCCTTGCTGCAACTCAAGAAATTCCCGACATATCCGTCTCCACTCGAGAGGAAGCACGAGAGTCCCACCCCCATCCAGAGGAGCCCCGATTCTGCCTCCTACCTCGAGAGGAGGGATCCTTTCCCTGTGTGGTTTGGAAAGAATTCCCGGCGTTCCCGTCGGCATCTCAACAGGAGGCCCTCTCCACAGGAAAGACGAGAGGAACTCCAGGGTCGTGCCACCATTCCCAGAGTCCCCCAGTTGTCTCAGTCCATTCCAGGGAAACCTGTTTTCCCTGCACTGCCTCGACTTTCAAGCCAAGGATCGACTCACACCACGGTGGCACGTGGGACAGCCCTGTGGGAAAGCCTCCTGAAAAGCCTCGTGGGAAAGCCTCGAGGGAAAGCCACAGTTCCCTTGATCACGCGAAGGGAAGCGTGACCACTGCTCCTACAGCACGGGAGGAAAGCGCACGTGCATGCCCCCATTCAAGACGAGAACTGACTCCCCTGGGGAGACTCCAGAAGTACCCCAAGATCCATGTCAGCACTGGAGAGGAATCCTCAGGTTTCAGGACCGACTCCACACAAGGTCTTAGTCCACAGCATCGACAGGAGAGGAATCCCGAGAGGCCCCCGAGCAACTCGCATGGGGCCTGGCCTTTCCTGAGGCCACCAGAGCGGGTCCCTGAGGTCCTGGTTGTAAGTCGAGAGCACCTGCCGCAACTCGAGAAAATCCAGGAGGTTCTCCCCTCCAGGCGAGATGAGGCCCATTTCCCCGGAGGTGTCTCGAGCCTAATCACACCTAACCTCTGGAACTTCCAAAGGGTCCTTCACACCCTTGCTGGCAACTCAAGAAGTTCCCCGACATACCCGTCTCCACTCGAGAGGAAGCACGAGAGTCCCGCCCACATCCAGAGGAGCCCGGTTCCGCATCCTACCTCGAGAGTAGGGATCCTTTCACTTCGTGGTCGGGAAAGAATTCCCGTCGTTCCTGTCGCATCTCAAGAGGAGGCGCTCTCCACAGGAAAGGCGAGAGGAAATCCAGGGTCGTGCCACCATTGCCAGGGTCCCCCAGATGTCTCAGTCCATTCCAGGGAAACCTGTTTTACCTGCACTGCCTCGACTTTCAAGCCGAGGATGGACTCACACCACGGTGGCACGTGGGACAGCCCTGTGGGAAAGCCTCGTGGGAAAGCCTCGTGGGAAAGCCTCGTGGGAAAGCCTCGTGGGAAAGCCTCGAGGGAAAGCCACAGATCCCTTGATCCACGCGAAGGGAAGCGTGACACTGCTGCTTTCAGCTCGGGAGGAAAGCGCACCATGCATGCCCCCACTCAAGACGAGGACTGACTCCCTGGGGAGACCACAGAAGTACCCCAAGATCCATGTCAGCACTGGAGAGGAAACCTCAGGTTCCGGCACCGACTCCACACAAGGTCTAAGGCCCCGGTATCGCCGGAAGAGAAATCCCGATAGGCCCCCGAGCAACTCGCATGGGGACTGGCCTTTCCTGAGGCCACCAGAGCGGGCCCCTGAGGTCCCCGTCAAAAGTCGAGAGCACCTGCCGCACCTCGAGAAAATCCAGGAGGTTCTCCCCTCCAGGAGAGATGAGGCCCATTTCCGCTGAGGCGTTGTGAAGCTAACCACACCTAACCTCTGGAACTTTCCAAAGGGTCCTTCACACCCTTGCTGCAACTCAAGAAATTCCCGGACATATCCGTCTCCACTCGAGAGGAAGCACGAGAGTCCCACCCCCATCCAGAGGAGCCCCGATTCTGCCTCCTACCTCGAGAGGAGGGATCCTTTCCCTGTGTGGTTTGGAAAGAATTCCCGGCGTTCCCGTCGCATCTCAAGAGGAGGGCGATCTCCACAGGAAAGGCAAGAAGAACTCCAGGGTCCTGCCACCATTCCCAGAGTCCCCCCAGATGTCTCAGTCCATTCCAGGGAAACCTGTTTTCCCTGCACTGCCCTGACTTTCAAGCCGAGGATCAACTCACACAACGGTGGCACGTGGACAGCCCTGTGGGAAAGCCTCGGTGGAAAGCCTCTAGGGAAAGCCTCGAGGGAACGCCAGATCCCTTGATCCACGAAGGGAAGCGCGACACTGTGCTACAGTCGGAAGGAAAGCGCACGTGCATGCCCCCTCTAGACGAGGACTGACTCCCCTGGGTGACTCCAGAACTACCCCCAAGATCCATCTCAGCACTGGAGAGGAATGCTCAGGTTCCGGCCCGACTCCACACAAGATCTAAGGCCCCGGTATCGCTGGAAGAGAAATCCCGATAGGCCCCAAGCAACTCGCATGGGGACTGGCCTTTCCTGAGGCCACCAGAGCGGGCCCTAAGGTCCCGTCAAAGTCGAGAGCACCTGCCGCACTCGAGAAAATCCAGGAGGTTCTCCCCTCCAGGAGAGATGAGGCCCATTTCCGCTGAGGCGTTGTGAAGGCTAACCACACTAACCTCTGGAACTTCCAAAGGGTCCTTCACACCCTTGCTGCAACTCAAGAAATTCGCGACATATCCGTCTCCACTCGAGAGGAAGCACGAGAGTCCCGCCCCCATCCAGAGGAGCCCCGATTCTGCCTCCTACCCGAGAGGAGGGATCCTTTCCCTGCGTGGTCGGAAAGAATTCCCGGCGTTCCGTCGCATCTCAAAGGAGGCGCTCTCCACAGGAAAGGCGAGAGGATCTTCAGGGTCGTGCACCATTCCCAGAGCCCAAAGATGTCTCAGTCCATTCCAGGAAACATGTTTTCCCTGCACTGCCTCGACTTTCAAGCCGATGATCGACTCACACCACGGTGGCACGTGGGACATCCCTGTGGGTAAGCCTCGTGGGAAAGCCTCGAGGGAAGCCACAGATCCCTTGATCCACGCGAAGTAAAGCGTGACACTGCTGCTACAGCTCGGGAGGAAAGCGCAGGTGCATGCCCCACTCTAGACGAGGACTGACTCCCCTGGGGAGACCCCAGAAGAACCCCAAGATCTATGTCAGCACTGGAGAGGAATCCTAAGTTCCCGGCACTCCACACAAGGTCTTAGGCCCCGGCATCGACGGGAGAGGAATCCCGAGAGGCCCGAGCAACTCGCATGGGGACTGGCCTTTCCTGAGGCCACAGAGCGAGTCCCTGAGCTCCCCCGTCGTAAGTCGAGGGCACCTGCTGCAACTCGAGAAAAATCCAGGAGGTTCTCCCCTCCAGGCGAGATGAGGCCAATTTCCGCTGAGGTGTCTCACGGCTTATTACAGCTAACATCTCGAACTTCAAAAGGGTCCTTCACTCCCTTGCTGCAACTCAAGAAGTTCCCCAACATTCCCGTATCCACTCGAGAGGAAGCACGAGAGACCCGCCTCATCCAGAGGAGCACCGTTTCCCGCCTCCTAGCTCGAGAGAAGGGATCCTTTCAACTGGGTGTTCGGGAAAGAATTCCCGGCGTTCCCGTCGCAACTCATGAGCAGGCACTCTCCACAGGGAAAGGCGAGAGGAAACTCCCAGGGTCGTGCCACCATTCCCGAGTCCCCCAGATGTATCAGTCCATTCCAGGGAAACCTGTTTTCCCTGCACTGCTCGACTTTCAAGCCGAGGATCGACTCACACCACGGTGGCACGTGGGACAGCCTGTGGGAAAGCCTCATGGGAAAGCCTCGTGGAAAGCCTCGAGGAAAGCCACTGATCTCTTAATCCACGTGAATGGGAAGCGTGACACTGCTGCTGCAGCTCGGGAGGAAAGCGCACGTGCATGCCCCCACTCGAGACAAGGACCGACTCCCCTGGGAGACTCCAGAAGTACCCCAAGATCATGTCAGTACTGGAGAGGAAGCCTCAGGTTCCGGCACCGACTCCACACAAGGTCTAGGCCCGGGCATCGACTGGAGAGGAATCCCGTGAGCCCCGGAGAACTCGCATGGGGATGGCCTTCCCTGAGGCCACCAGAGCGTCCCTGAGGTCCCCGTCTTAAGTCGAGAGCACCTGCCGCATCTCGAGAAAATCCAGGAGGTTCCCCCTCCAGGCGAGATGAGGCCCATTTCTGCTGAGGCGTCTCGAGCTAATAACACCTCTGAACTTCCAAAGGGTCCTTCACACCCTTGCTGCAACTCAAGAAGTTTCCCGACATACCCCGTCTCCACTCGAAGGAAGCACGAGAGTCCCGCCCACATCCAGAGGAACCCCGTTTCCGCCTCATACCTTGAGAGGAGGGATCCTTTCCCTGCGTGGTCGGGAAAGAATTCCGGGCGTTCCCGTCGCATCTCAAGAGGATGCGCTCTCCACAGGAAAGGCGAGAGGAACTCCAGGGTCGTGCCACCATTCCCAGAGTCCCCCAGATGACTCAGTCCATTCCAGGGAAATGTTTTCCCTGCACTGCCTCGAATTTTCAAGCCGAGGATCGACTCACAACACGGTGGCACGTCGGACAGCCTGTGGGAAAGCCTCGAGGGAAAGCCACAGATCATTTGATCCACGCGAAGGGAAGCGTGACACTGCTGCTACAGCTCGGAGGAAAGCGCACCTGTATGCCCCCACTCGAGACGTGGACTGACTCCCTGGGGAGACTCCAGAAGTACCCCAAGATCCATGACAGCACTGGAGAGGAATCCTCAGGTTCCGGTCTGACTCCACACAAGGTGTTAGTCCCCGGCATCGAAGGGAGAGGAATCCCGAGAGGCCCCCGAGCAACTCGCATGGGACTGGCCTTTCCTGAGGCCACCAGAGCGGGTCCCCCCATCGTAAGTCGAGAGCACTTCCAAAACTCGAGAAAATCCAGGAGGTTCTCCCCCATGGCGAGATGAGGCCCATTTCCACTGAGGCGTCTCGAGGCTAATCACAACTAACCGTGGAACTTCCAAAGGGTCCTTCACACCCTTGCTGCAACTCAAGAAGTTCCCCGATACCCGTCTCCGCTCGAGAGGAAGCACGAGAGTCCCGCCCATATCCAGAGGAGCCCCGTTCCGCCTCCTAGCTCGAGAGGAGGGATCCTTTCCCTGCGTGGTTTGGAAAGAATTCCCGGCGTTCCCGTCGCATCTCAAGAGGAGGCGATCTCCACAGGAAAGGCAAGAAGAACTCCAGGTCCTGCCACCATTCCCAGAGTCCCCAGATGTCTCAGTCCATTCCAGGGAAACCTGTTTTCCCTGCACTGCCCTGACTTTCAAGCCGAGGATCAACTCACACAACGGTGGCACAGTGGACAGCCCTGTGGGAAAGCCTCGTGAAAGCCTCTAGGGAAAGCCTCGAGGGAACGCCACAATCCTTGATCCACGCGAAGGGAAGCGCGACACTGTTGCTACAGCTCGTAAGGAAAGCGCACGTGCATGCCCCACTCTAGACGAGGACTGACTCCCCTGGTGACTCCAGAACTACCCCAAGATCCATCTCAGCACTGGAGAGGAATGCTCAGGTTCCGGCACCGACTCCACACAAGATCTTAGGCCCCGGCATCGACGGGAGAGGAATCCGAGAGGCCCCGAGCAACTCGCATGGGGACTGGCCTTTCCTGAGGCCACCACAGAGCGGGTCCCTGAGGTCCCCGTCGAAAAGTCGAGAGCCCTGCGCAACTCGAGAAAATCGAGGAGGTTCTCCCCTCCAGGCGAGATGGGGCCCATTTGTGCTGAGGCGTCTCGTGGCTAATCACACCTAACCTCTGGAACTTCCAAAGGGTCCTTCACACCCTTGCTGCAACTCAAGAAGTTCCCCGACATACCTGTCTCCACTCGAGAGGAAGCACGAGAGTTCCGCCAATATCCAGCGGAGACCCGTTTCCGCCTCCTAGCTCGAGAGGAGGGATCCTTTCCCTGCGTGGTGGGGAAAGAATTCCGCGTTCCCTCGCATCTCAAGAGAAGGCGCTCTCCACAGGAAAGGCGAGAGGAACTCCAGGATCGTGCCACCATTCCAGAGTCCCCCAGATGTCTCAGTCCATTCCAGGGAAACCTGTTTTCCCTGCACTGCCTCGACTTTCAAGCCGAGGATCGACTCACACCACGTGGCACGTGGGACAGCCCTGTGGGAAACGCTCGTGGGAAAGCCTCGTGGGAAAAAGCCTCGAGGGAAAGACGCTGATCCCTTGATCCACGCGAAGGGAAGCGTGACACTGCTGCTACAGTCGGGAGGAAATCGCATGTGCATGCCCCCACTCGAGAAGCAGACTGACTTTCCTGGGGAGACTCCAGAAGTACCCCAAGATCCATGTCAGCACTGGAGAGGAATGCTCAGGTTCCGGCACCGACTCCACACAAGATCTTAGGCCCGGCATCGACGGGAGAGGAATCCCGAGAAGCCCCCGAGCAACTCGCATGGGACTGGCTTTCCTGAGGCCACCAGAGGGGTCCCTGAGGTCCCGTCGCAAGTCGAGAGCACCTGCCGCAACTCGAGAAAATCCAGGAGGTTCTCCCTCCAGGCGAGATGAGGCCCATTTGTGCTGAGGCGTCTCGAGGCGAAATCACACCTAACCTCTGGAATTTCCAAAGGGTCCTTCACACCCTTGCTGCAACTCAAGAAGTTTCCGCGACATACCCGTCTCCACTTGAGAGGAAGCACGAGAGTCCCGCCCACATCCAGAGGAGCCCCGTTTCCGCCTCCTAGATCGAGAGGAGGCATCCTTTCGCTGCGTGTTCGGGAAAGAATTTCCGGCGTACCCATCTCATCTCAAGAGGAGGTGCTTTCCACAGGCAACGTGAGAGGAACTCCAGGGTCGTGCCACCACTCCAGAAACACCAGATGTCTCGGTCCATTCCAGGGAAACCTTTTTTCCCTCCACTGCATCGACTTTCAAGCCAAGGATCGACTCACACCACGGTGGCACGTGGGACAGCCTTGTGGTAAACCTCGTGAAAAAGCCTCCAGGGAAAGCCTCGAGGGAAAGACACAGATCCCTTTATCCCCTCGAAGGGAAGCATGACACTGCTGCTACAGCTCGGGAGGAAAAGCAACGTGCATGCCCCGACTCGAGACAGAACTAACTCCCGTGGGGAGAATCCAGAAGTACCCCAAGATCCATGTCAGCACTGGAGCGGAATGCTCAGGTTCCGGCACCGACTCCGCACAAGCTCTTAGGCCCCGGCATCGACGGAGAGGAATCCCGAGAGGCCCCCGAGCAACTCGCATGGGGACTGGCCTTTCCTGAGGTCAGCAAAGCGGGTCCCTGAAATCCCCGTCGTAAGTCGAGAGCACTTGCCCTAACGTGAAAATCCAGGAGGTTTCTCCCTCCAGGCGAGATGAGGCCCATTTCCGCTGAGGCGTATCGAGGCTAATCACACCTAACCTCTGGAACTTCCAAAGGGTCCTTCACACCCTTGCTGCAACTCAAGAAGTTCCCCGAATACCCGTCTCCACTTGAGAGGAAGCACGAGAGTCCCGCCCACAATCCAGAGGAGCCCGTTCCGCCTGCCTATCTCGAGAGGAGGGATCCTTTCCCTGCGTGGTGGGGAAAGAATTCCCCGCGTTCCTGTCGCATCTCAAGAGGAGGCGCTCTCCACAGGAAAGGCGAGAGGAAATCCAGGGTCGTGCCACCATTCCCGAGTCCCCAGATGTCTCAGTCCATTCCAGGGAAACCTGTTTTCCCTGCACTGCTTCCACTTTCAAGGCAAGGATCGACTCACACCACGGTGGCACGTGGACAGCCCTGGGGTAAAGCTCGCTCTTCCCTTCGCATGTGGATCAAGTTCTGTGGCTTTCACTCGAGACCT
>NW_017212684.1:0-16336 GCF_001704415.2 Capra hircus
CAGAGGGAAGGGAAGGGCAACTGCAGGGCTCCTCTTGCTTGCTTGGCCGCCCAGATTCAGCGCCACACGGAGAGCACCAGGCTCCCAGGTCCCCTGGCTGGGGTTTTCAGCCCCGCACACACGGAGGCTGATTCCTTGGGTGCCCAGAAAGTGTATGACAGACGTAGGTTCCCTAGCACTCTCCTCCCCAGCAGAGACATGTGGCAGTGTTTGGGGCTGATCCTGCGCTGGGTTCCTGCCCACAGCCCCAACTCAGGGGAAGCAGCCCCTGAGGCAAGACCTGCTGGAGGAGCCCTGCGCCCCGCCTGATAGGCGAGTGCACAGCCAGCAGGGAAGCGAGCCTCCTCGGGGGAAGAGGAGGCAGCAAGTCCCGTCAAGCTGAAATCCTGCTTACACGAAGCTAAGTGCGACTCCAGTACGGCAGATCTCTAGCTCTGTTCAGAGGCCCGATCTGGCAGAGTTCCTGGCACCAAGATGCTCTGCCATAGGCGAGCCTTGCGCAGACTTGCCTTGCTTTAAGGCTCCCTCCCCAGGAAGGAGCAGGCTGTGTGAGGCTCGGAAACGCCACTGGCGCCTTCCTGGCTTCAGCTCTACCCCTGCCTTGCCTTTGCACTTAGGTCCCAAGCGTCCTTGAGGAGGGCTTAGGGGCTGGTGGGTTGCACACTGCCAAGGGCTCCAGCAGTGAAAGCTCTGTCAGAGGGAAGCGAAGGGCAACAGCAGGGCTCCTTCAGCGGTTCCTTGGCCGCCCAGACAAAGCTCCGCACGGAGAGCACCAGGTTCCAAGGGCCCCTGGCTGGGTTTTGCATCCCCACACTCCCAGAGGCTGACTCCGGTGGGTGCCTAGAAAGTGTGTGAGAGACGTAGGTTCCCTAGCACTCTCCTCCCCAGCAGAGACATGTGCAGGTGGTTGGGGCCTTATCCTGCGTGTCTGGGTTCCCGCCCACAGCCTCAACTCAGGGGAAGCAGCCCCTGAGGCAAGACCTGCTGGAGGAGCCCTGCGCGCCCCGCCTGATAGGCGAGAGCACAGCCAGCAGTGTAGCGAGCCTCCTCGGGAGAAGAGGAGGCAGCCGAGCCCAGTCAAGAGGAAAGCCCTGCTTGCACGGAGCTAAGTGGGCCTCCAGTACGGCAGAGCTCTAGCTCTGCTCAGAGCCCCGATCTGGCAGAGTTTCTGGCGCGAGGCTGCTCGGCCGGGGGCTCGCCTTGCCCAGACTTGCCTTGCTTTTAGGCTCCCTCCCCAGGAAGGAGCTGTCTGAGCGAGCCTGGGAGACGCCACTGGTGCCTTCCTTGCCTCAGCTCCAATCCTGCCTTGCCTTTGCACATAGGTGCCAGGCGTGGTTGGGGAGGGCTTAGGGGGTGGTGGGTTGCACACTGGCCAAGGGCTTCAGCAGTGAGAGCTCTGTCAGAGGGAAGGGAAGGGCAACTGCAGGGCTCCTCCAGCGGTTTCTAGGCCGCCTAGAATCAGCGCCGCACCGAGAGCACCAGGCTCCCAGGGCCCCTGGCTGGGGTTTTCAGCCCCGCACACACGGAGGCTGATTCCTTGGGTGCCCAGAAAGTGTATGACAGACGTAGGTTCCCTAGCACTCTCCTCCCCAGCAGAGACATGTGCAGGTGTTTGGGGCCTGATCCTGCGTGTCTGGGTTCCTGCCCACAGCCCCAACTCAGGGGAAGCAGCCCCTGAGGCAAGACCTGCTGGAGGAGCCCTGCGCCCCCGCCTGATAGGCGAGTGCACAGCCAGCAGGGAAGCGAGCCTCCTCGGGGGAAGAGGAGGCAGCCCAGCCCCGTCAAGTTGAAAGCCCTGCTTGCACGGAGCTAAGTGCGCCTCCAGTACGGCAGAGCTCTAGCTCTGCTCAGAGCCCCGATCTGGCAGAGTTCCTGGCGCGAGGCTGCTCTGCCGGGGGCTAGCCTTGCCCAGACTTGCCTTGCTTTTAGGCTGCCTCTCCAGGAAGGAGCAGGCAGCAGGAGCCTGGGAGTCGCCACTGGCGCCTTTCTTGCCTCAGCTCCAATCCTGCCTTGCCTTTGCACTTAGGTCCCAGTCCTCCTTAAGGAGAGCTTAGGGGCTGGTGGGTTGCACACTGCCAAGGGCTCCAGCAGTGAGAATTCTGTCAGAGGGAAGGGAAGGGCAACTGCAGGGCTCCTCCAGCGGTTGCTTGGCCGCCCAGATTCAGCGCCACACGGAGAGCACCAGGCTCCCAGGGCCCCTGGCTGGGGTTTTCAGCCCCGCACACACGGAGGCTGATTCCTTGGGTGCCCAGAAAGTGTATGACAGACGTAGGTTCCCTAGCACTCTCCTCCCCAGCAGAGACATGTGCAGGTGTTTGGGGCCTGATCCTGCGTGTCTGGGTTCCTGCCCACAGCCCCAACTCAGGGGAAGCAGCCCCTGAGGCAAGACCTGCTGGAGGAGCCCTGCGCCCCCGCCTGATAGGCGAGTGCACAGCCAGCAGGGAAGCGAGCCTCCTCGGGGGAAGAGGAGGCAGCAAGTCCCCGTCAAGCTGAAATCCCTGCTTACACGAAGCTAAGTGCGACTCCAGTACGGCAGATCTCTAGCTCTGTTCAGAGGCCCGATCTGGCAGAGTTCCTGGCACCAAGATGCTCTGCCATAGGCGAGCCTTGCGCAGACTTGCCTTGCTTTAAGGCTCCCTCCCCAGGAAGGAGCAGGCTGTGTGAGGCTCGGAAACGCCACTGGCGCCTTCCTGGCTTCAGCTCTACCCCTGCCTTGCCTTTGCACTTAGGTCCCAAGCGTCCTTGAGGAGGGCTTAGGGGCTGGTGGGTTGCACACTGCCAAGGGCTCCAGCAGTGAAAGCTCTGTCAGAGGGAAGCGAAGGGCAACAGCAGGGCTCCTTCAGCGGTTCCTTGGCCGCCCAGACAAAGCTCCGCACGGAGAGCACCAGGTTCCAAGGGCCCCTGGCTGGGTTTTGCATCCCCACACTCCCAGAGGCTGACTCCGTGGGTGCCTAGAAAGTGTGTGAGAGACGTAGGTTCCCTAGCACTCTCCTCCCCAGCAGAGACATGTGCAGGTGGTTGGGGCCTTATCCTGCGTGTCTGGGTTCCCGCCCACAGCCTCAACTCAGGGGAAGCAGCCCCTGAGGCAAGACCTGCTGGAGGAGCCCTGCGCGCCCGCCTGATAGGCGAGAGCACAGCCAGCAGTGTAGCGAGCCTCCTCGGGAGAAGAGGAGGCAGCCGAGCCCAGTCAAGAGGAAAGCCCTGCTTGCACGGAGCTAAGTGGGCCTCCAGTACGGCAGAGCTCTAGCTCTGCTCAGAGCCCCGATCTGGCAGAGTTTCTGGCGCGAGGCTGCTCGGCCGGGGGCTCGCCTTGCCCAGACTTGCCTTGCTTTTAGGCTCCCTCCCCAGGAAGGAGCTGTCTGAGCGAGCCTGGGAGACGCCACTGGTGCCTTCCTTGCCTCAGCTCCAATCCTGCCTTGCCTTTGCACATAGGTGCCAGGCGTCGTTGGGGAGGGCTTAGGGGGTGGTGGGTTGCACACTGCCAAGGGCTTCAGCAGTGAGAGCTCTGTCAGAGGGAAGGGAAGGGCAACTGCAGGGCTCCTCCAGCGGTTTCTAGGCCGCCTAGAATCAGCGCCGCACCGAGAGCACCAGGCTCCCAGGGCCCCTGGCTGGGGTTTTCAGCCCCGCACACACGGAGGCTGATTCCTTGGGTGCCCAGAAAGTGTATGACAGACGTAGGTTCCCTAGCACTCTCCTCCCCAGCAGAGACATGTGCAGGTGGTTGGGGCCTGATCCTGCGTGTCTGGGTTCCTGCCCACAGCCCCAACTCAGGGGAAGCAGCCCCTGAGGCAAGACCTGCTGGAGGAGCCCTGCGCCCCCGCCTGATAGGCGAGTGCACAGCCAGCAGGGAAGCGAGCCTCCTCGGGGGAAGAGGAGGCAGCCCAGCCCCGTCAAGTTGAAAGCCCTGCTTGCACGGAGCTAAGTGCGCCTCCAGTACGGCAGAGCTCTAGCTCTGCTCAGAGCCCCGATCTGGCAGAGTTCCTGGCGCGAGGCTGCTCTGCCGGGGGCTAGCCTTGCCCAGACTTGCCTTGCTTTTAGGCTGCCTCTCCAGGAAGGAGCAGGCAGCAGGAGCCTGGGAGTCGCCACTGGCGCCTTTCTTGCCTCAGCTCCAATCCTGCCTTGCCTTTGCACTTAGGTCCCAGTCCTCCTTAAGGAGAGCTTAGGGGCTGGTGGGTTGCACACTGCCAAGGGCTCCAGCCAGTGAGAATTCTGTCAGAGGGAAGGGAAGGGCAACTGCAGGGCTCCTCCAGCGGTTGCTTGGCCGCCCAGATTCAGCGCCACACGGAGAGCACCAGGCTCCCAGGGCCCCTGGCTGGGGTTTTCAGCCCCGCACACACGGAGGCTGATTCCTTGGGTGCCCAGAAAGTGTATGACAGACGTAGGTTCCCTAGCACTCTCCTCCCCAGCAGAGACATGTGCAGGTGTTTGGGGCCTGATCCTGCGTGTCTGGGTTCCTGCCCACAGCCCCAACTCAGGGGAAGCAGCCCCTGAGGCAAGACCTGCTGGAGGAGCCCTGCGCCCCCGCCTGATAGGCGAGTGCACAGCCAGCAGGGAAGCGAGCCTCCTCGGGGGAAGAGGAGGCAGCAAGTCCCCGTCAAGCTGAAATCCCTGCTTCCACGAAGCTAAGTGCGACTCCAGTACGGCAGATCTCTAGCTCTGTTCAGAGGCCCGATCTGGCAGAGTTCCTGGCACCAAGATGCTCTGCCATAGGCGAGCCTTGCGCAGACTTGCCTTGCTTTAAGGCTCCCTCCCCAGGAAGGAGCAGGCTGTGTGAGGCTCGGAAACGCCACTGGCGCCTTCCTGGCTTCAGCTCTACCCCTGCCTTGCCTTTGCACTTAGGTCCCAAGCGTCCTTGAGGAGGGCTTAGGGGCTGGTGGGTTGCACACTGCCAAGGGCTCCAGCAGTGAAAGCTCTGTCAGAGGGAAGCGAAGGGCAACAGCAGGGCTCCTTCAGCGGTTCCTTGGCCGCCCAGACAAAGCTCCGCACGGAGAGCACCAGGTTCCAAGGGCCCCTGGCTGGGTTTTGCATCCCCACACTCCCAGAGGCTGACTCCGTGGGTGCCTAGAAAGTGTGTGAGAGACGTAGGTTCCCTAGCACTCTCCTCCCCAGCAGAGACATGTGCAGGTGGTTGGGGCCTTATCCTGCGTGTCTGGGTTCCCGCCCACAGCCTCAACTCAGGGGAAGCAGCCCCTGAGGCAAGACCTGCTGGAGGAGCCCTGCGCGCCCGCCTGATAGGCGAGAGCACAGCCAGCAGTGTAGCGAGCCTCCTCGGGAGAAGAGGAGGCAGCCGAGCCCAGTCAAGAGGAAAGCCCTGCTTGCACGGAGCTAAGTGCGCCTCCAGTACGGCAGAGCTCTAGCTCTGCTCAGAGCCCCGATCTGGCAGAGTTTCTGGCGCGAGGCTGCTCGGCCGGGGGCTCGCCTTGCCCAGACTTGCCTTGCTTTTAGGCTCCCTCCCCAGGAAGGAGCTGTCTGAGCGAGCCTGGGAGACGCCACTGGTGCCTTCCTTGCCTCAGCTCCAATCCTGCCTTGCCTTTGCACATAGGTGCCAGGCGTGGTTGGGGAGGGCTTAGGGGGTGGTGGGTTGCACACTGCCAAGGGCTTCAGCAGTGAGAGCTCTGTCAGAGGGAAGGGAAGGGCAACTGCAGGGCTCCTCCAGCGGTTTCTAGGCCGCCTAGAATCAGCGCCGCACCGAGAGCACCAGGCTCCCAGGGCCCCTGGCTGGGGTTTTCAGCCCCGCACACACGGAGGCTGATTCCTTGGGTGCCCAGAAAGTGTATGACAGACGTAGGTTCCCTAGCACTCTCCTCCCCAGCAGAGACATGTGCAGGTGGTTGGGGCCTGATCCTGCGTGTCTGGGTTCCTGCCCACAGCCCCAACTCAGGGGAAGCAGCCCCTGAGGCAAGACCTGCTGGAGGAGCCCTGCGCCCCCGCCTGATAGGCGAGTGCACAGCCAGCAGGGAAGCGAGCCTCCTCGGGGGAAGAGGAGGCAGCCCAGCCCCGTCAAGTTGAAAGCCCTGCTTGCACGGAGCTAAGTGCGCCTCCAGTACGGCAGAGCTCTAGCTCTGCTCAGAGCCCCGATCTGGCAGAGTTCCTGGCGCGAGGCTGCTCTGCCGGGGGCTAGCCTTGCCCAGACTTGCCTTGCTTTTAGGCTGCCTCTCCAGGAAGGAGCAGGCAGCAGGAGCCTGGGAGTCGCCACTGGCGCCTTTCTTGCCTCAGCTCCAATCCTGCCTTGCCTTTGCACTTAGGTCCCAGTCCTCCTTAAGGAGAGCTTAGGGGCTGGTGGGTTGCACACTGCCAAGGGCTCCAGCAGTGAGAATTCTGTCAGAGGGAAGGGAAGGGCAACTGCAGGGCTCCTCCAGCGGTTGCTTGGCCGCCCAGATTCAGCGCCACACGGAGAGCACCAGGCTCCCAGGGCCCCTGGCTGGGGTTTTCAGCCCCGCACACACGGAGGCTGATTCCCTTGGGTGCCCAGAAAGTGTATGACAGACGTAGGTTCCCTAGCACTCTCCTCCCCAGCAGAGACATGTGCAGGTGTTTGGGGCCTGATCCTGCGTGTCTGGGTTCCTGCCCACAGCCCCAACTCAGGGGAAGCAGCCCCTGAGGCAAGACCTGCTGGAGGAGCCCTGCGCCCCCGCCTGATAGGCGAGTGCACAGCCAGCAGGGAAGCGAGCCTCCTCGGGGGAAGAGGAGGCAGCAAGTCCCCGTCAGCTGAAATCCCTGCTTCCACGAAGCTAAGTGCGACTCCAGTACGGCAGATCTCTAGCTCTGTTCAGAGGCCCGATCTGGCAGAGTTCCTGGCACCAAGATGCTCTGCCATAGGCGAGCCTTGCGCAGACTTGCTTGCTTTAAGGCTCCCTCCCAGGAAGGAGCAGGCTGTGTGAGGCTCGGAAACGCCACTGGCGCCTTCCTGGCTTCAGCTCTACCCCTGCCTTGCCTTTGCACTTAGGTCCCAAGCGTCCTTGAGGAGGGCTTAGGGGCTGGTGGGTTGCACACTGCCAAGGGCTCCAGCAGTGAAAGCTCTGTCAGAGGGAAGCGAAGGGCAACAGCAGGGCTCCTTCAGCGGTTCCTTGGCCGCCCAGACAAAGCTCCGCACGGAGAGCACCAGGTTCCAAGGGCCCCTGGCTGGGTTTTGCATCCCCACACTCCAGAGGCTGACTCCGTGGGTGCCTAGAAAGTGTGTGAGAGACGTAGGTTCCCTAGCACTCTCCTCCCCAGCAGAGACATGTGCAGGTGGTTGGGGCCTTATCCTGCGTGTCTGGGTTCCCGCCCACAGCCTCAACTCAGGGGAAGCAGCCCCTGAGGCAAGACCTGCTGGAGGAGCCCTGCGCGCCCGCCTGATAGGCGAGAGCACAGCCAGCAGTGTAGCGAGCCTCCTCGGGAGAAGAGGAGGCAGCCGAGCCCAGTCAAGAGGAAAGCCCTGCTTGCACGGAGCTAAGTGGGCCTCCAGTACGGCAGAGCTCTAGCTCTGCTCAGAGCCCCGATCTGGCAGAGTTTCTGGCGCGAGGCTGCTCGGCCGGGGGCTCGCCTTGCCCAGACTTGCCTTGCTTTTAGGCTCCTCCCAGGAAGGAGCTGGCTGAGGAGCCTGGGAGACGCCACTGGCCTTCCTTGCCTCAGCTCCAATCCTGCCTTGCCTTTGCACTTAGGTCCCAGTCGTCCTTGGAGGGCTTAGGGGTGGTGGGTTGCACACTGCCAAGGGCTTCAGCAGTGAGAGCTCTGTCAGAGGGAAGGGAAGGGCAACTGCAGGGCTCCTCCAGCGGTTTCTTGGCCGCCTAGAATCAGCGCCACACGGAGAGCACCAGGCTCCCAGGGCCCCTGGCTGGGGTTTTCAGCCCCGCACACGGAGGCTGATTCCTTGGGTGCCCAGAAAGTGTATGACAGACGTAGGTTCCCTAGCACTCTCCTCCCCAGCAGAGACATGTGCAGGTGTTTGGGGCCTGATCCTGCGTGTCTGGGTTCCTGCCCACAGCCCCAACTCAGGGGAAGCAGCCCCTGAGGCAAGACCTGCTGGAGGAGCCCTGCGCCCCCGCCTGATAGGCGAGTGCACAGCCAGCAGGGAAGCGAGCCTCCTCGGGGGAAGAGGAGGCAGCCAGCCCCGTCAAGTGAAAGCCCTGCTTGCACGAGCTAAGTGCGCCTCCAGTACGGCAGAGCTCTAGCTCTGCTCAGAGCCCGATCTGGCAGAGTTCCTGGCGATGCTCTGCCGGCGAGCCTTGCCAGACTTGCCTTGCTTTTAGGCTCCCTCCCCAGGAAGGAGCAGGCTGTGGAGCCTGGAAACGCCACTGGCGCCTTCCTGGCTTCAGCTCTACCCTGCCTTGCCTTTGCACTTAGGTCCTCCTTAGGAGGGCTTAGGGGCTGGTGGGTTGCACACTGCCAAGGGCTCCAGCAGTGAAAGCTCTGTCAGAGGGAAGGAAGGGCAACTGCAGGGCTCCTCAGCGGTTCTTGGCCGCCCAGACAAAGCCCGCACGGAGAGCACCAGGTTCCAAGGGCCCCTGGCTGGGTTTTTCATCCCACACTCCCGAGGCTGATTCCTGGGTGCCTAGAAAGTGTATGAGAGACGTAGGTTCCCTAGCACTCTCCTCCCCAGCAGAGACATGTGCAGGTGTTGGGGCCTGATCCTGCGTGTCTGGGTTCCTGCCCACAGCCCCAACTCAGGGGAAGCAGCCCCTGAGGCAAGACCTGCTGGAGGAGCCCTGCGCCCCCGCCTGATAGGCGAGTGCACAGCCAGCAGGGAAGCGAGCCTCCTCGGGGAAGAGGAGGCAGCAGCCCCGTCAAGAGAAAGCCCTGCTTGCACGGAGCTAAGTGCGCCTCCAGTACGGCAGAGCTCTAGCTCTGCTCAGAGCCCGATCTGGCAGAGTTCCTGGCGCGAGGCTGCTCTGCCGGGGGCTAGCCTTGCCCAGACTTGCCTTGCTTTTAGGCTCCTCCCAGGAAGGAGCAGGCTGAGGAGCCTGGGAGTCGCCACTGGCGCCTTCCTTGCCTCAGCTCCAATCCTGCCTTGCCTTTGCACTTAGGTCCCAGTTCCTTGAGGAGGGCTTAGGGGCTGGTGGGTTGCACACTGCCAAGGGCTCCAGCAGTGAGAAGTCTGTCAGAGGGAAGGGAAGGGCAACTGCAGGGCTCCTCCAGCGGTTCTTGGCCGCCCAGATTCAGCGCCGCACGGAGAGCACCAGGCTCCAGGGCCCCTGGCTGGGGTTTTCAGCCCCGCACACACGGAGGCTGATTCCTTGGGTGCCCAGAAAGTGTATGACAGACGTAGGTTCCCTAGCACTCTCCTCCCCAGCAGAGACATGTGCAGGTGTTTGGGGCCTGATCCTGCGTGTCTGGGTTCCTGCCCACAGCCCAACTCAGGGGAAGCAGCCCCTGAGGCAAGACCTGCTGGAGGAGCCCTGCGCCCCCTGATAGGCGAGTGCACAGCCAGCAGGGAAGCGAGCCTCCTCGGGGGAAGAGGAGGCAGCAAGCCCCGTCAAGCTGAAATCCCTGCTTGCACGAGCTAAGTGCGACTCCAGTACGGCAGAGCTCTAGCTCTGTTCAGAGGCCCGATCTGGCAGAGTTCCTGGCACCAAGATGCTCTGCCGGCGAGCCTTGCGCAGACTTGCCTTGCTTTAAGGCTCCCTCCCCAGGAAGGAGCAGGCTGTGTGAGGCCGGAAACGCCACTGGCGCCTTCCTGGCTTCAGCTCTACCCCTGCCTTGCCTTTGCACTTAGGTCCCAAGCGTCCTTGAGGAGGGCTTAGGGGCTGGTGGGTTGCACACTGCCAAGGGCTCCAGCAGTGAAAGCTCTGTCAGAGGGAAGGGAAGGGCAACTGCAGGGCTCCTCAGCGGTTCCTTGGCCGCCCAGACAAAGCTCCGCACGGAGAGCACCAGGCTCCCAAGGGCCCCTGGCTGGGTTTTCATCCCCACACCCGAGGCTGATTCCGTGGGTGCCTAGAAAGTGTGTGAGAGACGTAGGTTCCCTAGCACTCTCCTCCCCAGCAGAGACATGTGCAGGTGGTTGGGGCCTGATCCTGCGTGTCTGGGTTCCCGCCCACAGCCCCAACTCAGGGGAAGCAGCCCCTGAGGCAAGACCTGCTGGAGGAGCCCTGCGCGCCCGCCTGATAGGCGAGTGCACAGCCAGCAGGGAGCGAGCCTCCTCGGGGAAGAGGAGGCAGCCGAGCCCAGTCAAGAGGAAAGCCCTGCTTGCACGGAGCTAAGTGGGCCTCCAGTACGGCAGAGCTCTAGCTCTGCTCAGAGCCCCGATCTGGCAGAGTTTCTGGCGCGAGGCTGCTCTGCCGGGGGCTCGCCTTGCCAGACTTGCCTTGCTTTTAGGCTCCCCTCCCCAGGAAGGAGCTGTCTGAGCGAGCCTGGGAGACGCCACTGGTGCCTTCCTTGCCTCAGCTCCAATCCTGCCTTGCCTTTGCACATAGGTCCAGGCGTCCTTGGGAGGGCTTAGGGGGTGGTGGGTTGCACACTGCCAAGGGCTCAGCAGTGAGAGCTCTGTCAGAGGGAAGGGAAGGGCAACTGCAGGGCTCCTCCAGCGGTTTCTAGGCCGCCTAGAATCAGCGCCGCACCGGAGCACCAGGCTCCCAGGGCCCCTGGCTGGGGTTTTCAGCCCCGCACACACGGAGGCTGATTCCTTGGGTGCCCAGAAAGTGTATGACAGACGTAGGTTCCCTAGCACTCTCCTCCCCAGCAGAGACATGTGCAGGTGTTTGGGGCCTGATCCTGCGTGTCTGGGTTCCTGCCCACAGCCCCAACTCAGGGGAAGCAGCCCCTGAGGCAAGACCTGCTGGAGGAGCCCTGCGCCCCCCGCCTGATAGGCGAGTGCACAGCCAGCAGGGAAGCGAGCCTCCTCGGGGAAGAGGAGGCAGCCCAGCCCCGTCAAGTTGAAAGCCCCTGCTTGCACGGAGCTAAGTGCGCCTCCAGTACGGCAGAGCTCTAGCTCTGCTCAGAGCCCGATCTGGCAGAGTTCCTGGCGCGAGGCTGCTCTGCCGGGGCTAGCCTTGCCCAGACTTGCCTTGCTTTTAGGCTGCCTCCCAGGAAGGAGCAGGCAGCAGGAGCCTGGGAGTCGCCACTGGCGCCTTTCTTGCCTCAGCTCCAATCCTGCCTTGCCTTTGCACTTAGGTCCCAGTCCTCCTTAGGGAGGGCTTAGGGGCTGGTGGGTTGCACACTGCCAAGGGCTCCAGCAGTGAGAATTCTGTCAGAGGGAAGGGAAGGGCAACTGCAGGGCTCCTCCAGCGGTTGCTTGGCCGCCCAGATTCAGCGCCACACGGAGAGCACCAGGCTCCAGGGCCCCTGGCTGGGTTTTGCCCCCGCACACACGGAGGCTGATTCCTTGGGTGCCCAGAAAGTGTATGACAGACGTAGGTTCCCTAGCACTCTCCTCCCCAGCAGAGACATGTGCAGGTGTTGGGGCCTGATCCTGCGTGTCTGGGTTCCTGCCCACAGCCCCAACTCAGGGGAAGCAGCCCCTGAGGCAAGACCTGCTGGAGGAGCCCTGCGCCCCCGCCTGATAGGCGAGTGCACAGCCAGCAGGGAAGCGAGCCTCCTCGGGGAAGAGGAGGCAGCAAGTCCCCGTCAAGCTGAAATCCCTGCTTGCACGAAGCTAAGTGCGACTCCAGTACGGCAGATCTCTAGCTCTGTTCAGAGGCCCGATCTGGCAGAGTTCCTGGCACCAAGATGCTCTGCCATAGGCGAGCCTTGCGCAGACTTGCCTTGCTTTAGGCTCCCTCCCCAGGAAGGAGCAGGCTGTGTGAGCTCGGAAACGCCACTGGCGCCTTCCTGGCTTCAGCTCTACCCCTGCCTTGCCTTTGCACTTAGGTCCCAAGCGTCCTTGAGGAGGGCTTAGGGGCTGGTGGGTTGCACACTGCCAAGGGCTCCAGCAGTGAAAGCTCTGTCAGAGGGAAGGAAGGGCAACAGCAGGGCTCCTCCAGCGTTTCCTTGGCCGCCCAGACAAAGCTCCGCACGGAGAGCACCAGGTTCCAAGGGCCCCTGGCTGGGTTTTGCATCCCGCACACTCCGAGGCTGATCCGTGGGTGCCTAGAAAGTGTGTGAGAGACGTAGGTTCCCTAGCACTCTCCTCCCCAGCAGAGACATGTGCAGGTGGTTGGGGGCCTGATCCTGCGTGTCTGGGTTCCTGCCCACAAGCCCAACTCAGGGGAAGCAGCCCCTGAGGCAAGACCTGCTGGAGGAGCCCTGCGCCCCCGCCTGATAGGCGAGTGCACAGCCAGCAGGGAAAGCGAGCCTCCTCGGGGGAAGAGGAGGCAGCCCAGCCCCGTCAAGTTGAAAGCCCTGCTTGCACGGAGCTAAGTGCGCCTCCAGTACGGCAGAGCTCTAGCTCTGCTCAGAGCCCCGATCTGGCAGAGTTCCTGGCGCGAGGCTGCTCTGCCGGGGGCTAGCCTTGCCCAGACTTGCCTTGCTTTTAGGCTGCCTCTCCAGGAAGGAGCAGGGCAGCAGGAGCCTGGGAGTCGCCACTTGGCGCCTTTCTTGCCTCAGCTCCAATCCTGCCTTGCCTTTGCACTTAGGTCCCAGTCCTCCTTAAGGAGAGCTTAGGGGCTGGTGGGTTGCACACTGCCAAGGGCTCCAGCAGTGAGAATTCTGTCAGAGGGAAGGGAAGGGCAACTGCAGGGCTCCTCCAGCGGTTGCTTGGCGCCCAGATTCAGCGCCACACGGAGAGCACCAGGCTCCCAGGTCCCCTGGCTGGGGTTTTCAGCCCCGCACACACGGGAGGCTGATTCCTTGGGTGCCCAGAAAGTGTATGACAGACGTAGGTTCCCTAGCACTCTCCTCCCCAGCAGAGACATGTGCAGGTGGTTTGGGGCCTGATCCTGCGTGTCTGGGTTCCTGCCCACAGCCCCAACTCAGGGGAAGCAGCCCCTGAGGCAAGACCTGCTGGAGGAGCCCTGCGCCCGCCTGATAGGCGAGTGCACAGCCAGCAGGGAAGCGAGCCTCCTCGGGGAAGAGGAGGCAGCAAGCCCCGTCAAGCTGAAAGCCCTGCTTGCACGAAGCTAAGTGCGACTCCAGTACGGCAGATCTCTAGCTCTGTTCAGAGGCCCGATCTGGCAGAGTCCTGGCACCAAGATGCTCTGCCATAGGCGAGCCTTGCGCAGACTTGCCTTGCTTTTAAGGCTCCCTCCCCAGGAAGGACAGGCTGTGTGAGGCTCGGGAAACGCCACTGGCGCCTTCCTGGCTTCAGCTCTAATCCTGCCTTGCCTTTGCACTTAGGTCCCAAGCGTCCTTGAGGAGGGCTTAGGGGCTGGTGGGTTGCACACTGCCAAGGGCTCCAGCAGTGAAAGCTCTGTCAGAGGGAAGGAAGGGCAACAGCAGGGCTCCTCAGCGGTTCTTGGCCGCCCAGACAAAGCGCGCACGGAGAGCACCAGGTTCCAAGGGCCCCTGGCTGGGTTTTCATCCCCACACTCCCAGAGGCTGATCCGTGGGTGCCTAGAAAGTGTGTGAGAGACGTAGGTTCCCTAGCACTCTCCTCCCCCAGCAGAGACATGTGCAGGTGGTTGGGGCCTGATCCTGCGTGTCTGGGTTCCTGCCACAGCCCAACTCAGGGGAAGCAGCCCCTGAGGCAAGACCTGCTGGAGGAGCCCTGCGCGCCCCGCCTGATAGGCGAGTGCACAGCCAGCAGTGTAAGCGAGCCTCCTCGGGGAAGAGGAGGCAGCCGAGCCCAGTCAAGAGGAAAGCCCTGCTTGCACGGAGCTAAGTGGCCTCCAGTACGGCAGAGCTCTAGCTCTGCTCAGAGCCCGATCTGGCAGAGTTTCTGGCGCGAGATGCTCGCCGGGGCTCGCCTTGCCCAGACTTGCCTTGCTTTTAGGCTCCCTCCCCAGGAAGGAGCTGTCTGAGCGAGCGGGAGACGCCACTGGCGCCTTCCTTGCCTCAGCTCCAATCCTGCCTTGCCTTTGCACATAGGTGCCAGGCGTGGTTGGGAGGGGGCTTAGGGGCTGGTGGGTTGCACACTGCAAGGGCTTCCAGCAGTGAGAGCTCTGTCAGAGGAGGGAAGGGCAACTGCAGGGCTCCTCCAGCGGTTTCTAGGGCCGCCTAGAATCAGCGCCGCACGAGAGCACCAGGCTCCCAGGGCCCCTGGCTGGGGTTTTCAGCCCCGCACACACGGAGGCTGATTCCTTGGGTGCCCAGAAAGTGTATGACAGACGTAGGTTCCCCTTAGCACTCTCCTCCCCAGCAGAGACATGTGCAGGTGTTTGGGGCCTGATCCTGCGTGTCTGGGTTCCTGCCCACAGCCCCAACTCAGGGAAGCAGCCCCTGAGGGCAAGACCTGCTGGAGGAGCCCTGCGCCCCCGCCTGATAGGCGGAGTGCACAGCCAGCAGGGAAGCGAGCCTCCTCGGGGGAAGAGGAGGCAGCCCAGTCCCCGTCAAGTTGAAAGCCCTGCTTGCACGGAGCTAAGTGCGCCTCCAGTACGGCAGAGCTCTAGCTCTGCTCAGAGGCCCCGATCTGGCAGAGTTCCTGGCGCGAGGCTGCTCTGCCGTGGGCTAGCCTTGCCCAGACTTGCCTTGCTTTTAGGCTGCCCTCTCCAGGAAGGAGCAGGCAGCAGTGAGCCTGGGAGTCGCCACTGGCGCCTTTCCTGGCCTCAGTCTCCAATCCTGCCTTGCCTTTGCACTTAGGTCCCAGTCCTCCTTTAAGAGAGGCTTAGGGGCTGGTGGGTTGCACACTGCCAAGGGCTCCAGCAGTGAGAATTCTGTCAGAGGGAAGGGAAGGGCAACTGCAGGGCTCCTTCCAGCGGTTGCCTTGGCCGCCCAGATTCAAGCTCCGCACGGAGAGCACCAGGCTCCAGGGCCCCTGGCTGGGGTTTTGCAGCCCGCACACTCACGGAGGCTGATCTCCGTGGGTGCCAGAAAGTGTATGAGCAGACGTAGGTTCCCTAGCACTCTCCTCCCCAGCAGAGACATGTGCAGGTGGTTGGGGCCTGATCCTGCGTGTCTGGGTTCCTGCCCACAGCCCAACTCAGGGGAAGCAGCCCCTGAGGCAAGACCTGCTGGAGGAGCCCTGCGCCCCCGCCTGATAGGCGAGAGCACAGCCAGCAGGTGTAAGCGAGCCTCCTCGGGGAGAAGAGGAGGCAGCCGAGCCCAGTCAAGTTGGAAAGCCCTGCTTGCACGGAGCTAAGTGCGCCTCCAGTACGGCAGAGCTCTAGCTCTGCTCAGAGCCCCGATCTGGCAGAGTTTCCTGGCGCGAGGCTGCTCTGGCCGGGGGCTAGCCTTGCCCAGACTTGCCTTGCTTTTAGGCTGCCCTCTCCAGGAAGGAGCAGCAGCAGGAGCCTGGAGATCGCCACTGGCGCCTTTCTTGCCTCAGCTCCAATCCTGCCTTGCCTTTGCACTTAGGTCCCAGTCCTCCTTAAGGAGAGCTTAGGGGCTGGTGGGTTGCACACTGCCAAGGGCTCCAGCAGTGAGAATTCTGTCAGAGGGAAGGGAAGGGCAACTGCAGGGCTCCTCCAGCGGTTGCTTGGCCGCCAGATTCAGCGCCACACGGAGAGCACCAGGCTCCCAGGGCCCCTGGCTGGGGTTTTCAGCCCCGCACACACGGAGGCTGATTCCTTGGGTGCCCAGAAAGTGTATGACAGACGTAGGTTCCCTAGCACTCTCCTCCCCAGCAGAGACATGTGCAGGTGTTTGGGGCCTGATCCTGCGTGTCTGGGTTCCTGCCCACAGCCCCAACTCAGGGGAAGCAGCCCCTGAGGCAAGACCTGCTGGAGGAGCCCTGCGCCCCCGCCTGATAGGCGAGTGCACAGCCAGCAGGGAAGCGAGCCTCCTCGGGGGAAGAGGAGGCAGCAAGTCCCCGTCAAGCTGAAATCCCTGCTTACACGAAGCTAAGTGCGACTCCAGTACGGCAGATCTCTAGCTCTGTTCAGAGGCCCGATCTGGCAGAGTTCCTGGCCACCAAGGATGCTCTGCCATAGGCGAGCCTTGCGCAGACTTGCCTTGCTTTAAGGCTCCCTCCCCAGGAAGGAGCAGGCTGTGTGAGGCTCGGAAACGCCACTGGCGCCTTCCTGGCTTCAGCTCTACCCCTGCCTTGCCTTTGCACTTAGGTCCCAAGCGTCCTTGGGAGGGCTTAGGGGCTGGTGGGTTGCACACTGCCAAGGGCTCCAGCAGTGAAAGCTCTGTCAGAGGGAAGCGAAGGGCAACAGCCAGGGCTCCTCCAGCGGTTCCTTGGCCGCCCAGACAGCTCCGCACGGAGAGCACGCAGGTCCAAGGGCCCCTGGCTGGGTTTTCAAGCCCCAACACTCCAGAGGCTGATCCGTGGGTGCCTAGAAAGTGTATGAGAGACGTAGGTTCCCTAGCACTCTCCCTCCCCAGCAGAGACATGTGGCAGGTGGTTGGGGCCTGATCCTGCGTGTCTGGGTTCCTGCCGCACAGC
>NW_017212685.1:0-16336 GCF_001704415.2 Capra hircus
ATAGGACTGCAAGCAAGCCAGGCCTCCCTTCCATCACCAACTCTCAGGTTTACCAAACTCATTGTCCATTGAGTGCAGTGTGGCATCCAACCATCTTAGTCTCATTGTCGGCCCTTCTCCCCCTGCTCATTTGATCCCATGCACTTAGGGTCTTTACCCAATGAGTCAGTTCTTCACTCAGGTGGCCAAAGTATTGAAGTTCAGCTTAATATCCAATCCTTTCAATGGAATATTCAGGACTTGATCTCCTTTAGGATGGACTGGTTGGATCTCTTTCCAGTCCAGGGGATCTCAAGAGTCTTTCTTCCAACCCCACGTTCAAAAGCATCAATTCTTCGGTGCTCAAGTTTCTTTATAGTCCAACTCTCACATCCATACATGACCCCTGGGGAAAACCATAGCCTTGACTAGATAGGACCTTTGTGGCAAAGTAATGTCTCGTGATTATTAATATTGCTATCTAGGCTGAGTCATAATTTTCCTTCCAAGGAGTAAGCGTTCTATAATTTCATGGCTGCAATCACCATCTGCAGTGTTTTTGGAGCCGCCCCAAGATAAAGTCTGCCACTGTTTCCACTGTTCGCATCTATTTGCCATAAAGTAATGGGACCAGATCCCATGATATTAGTTTTCTGAATGTTGAGCTTTAAGCCAACTTTTTCACTCCTTTTCACTTTCATCAGGATGGTTAGTTCTTCTTCAGATTTCTGCAGTAGAGGGTGTCATCTTCATATTCTTTGAAGTTTATTGATATTTCTCCGGCAATCTTGATTCCAGCTTGTGCTTCTTCCAGCCCAGCGTTTCTCATGATGTACTCGCATAGGAAGTCAATAAGCAGTGACAATATACAGCCTTGACGTACTCCTTTTCCTATTTGGAACCAGTTGTTGTTTCCGATGTCCAGTTCTTAGTTGTTGCTTTCCTGACCTGCATAATATTTCTCAAAAGGAAGGTGGTCTGGTATTCCCATCTCTCTCAGAATTTTCCACCAGTTGTATTGTGTTCCATGCATTCAAAGGCTTTGGCATAAGTCAATGAAGCAGAATAGATGTTTTTTCCTGGAACTTTCTTGCTTTTTATGGCAGTTAGATGTTGGCAATTTGATCTTCTGGTCCTCTGACTTTTTCTAAAACCAGCTTGAACTCTGAAGTTCATGGTTCCTGTATTGCTGAAGCCTGGCTTGCAGAATTTTGAGCATTACTTTACTAGTGTGTGAGATGAGTGCAATTGTGTGGTAGTTTGAGCATTCTTTGGCATTGCCTTTCTTTGGGATTGGAATGAAAACTGACCTTTTCCAGTCCTGTGGCCCACTACTGAGTTATCCAAATTTGGTGGCATATTGAGTGCAGCATTTCACAGCGTCATCTTTCAAGAATTTGAAAGAGCTCAACTGGAATTCCATCACCTCCACTAGCTTTGTTCATAGTGATGCTTCCTAAGGCCCACTTGACTTTGCATTCCAGGATGTCTGGCTCTAGGTGAGTGATCACACCATTGGTGATTATCTGGGTCATGAAGATCTTTTTTGTACAGTTTCGTGTATTCTTGCCACCTTCTTAATATCTTTGACTCTGTTAGGTCCCTACCATTTCTGTCCTTTATTGAGCCCATCTTTCAGCAGCCATCATTTAACACAGGTCAGATCCCAGGTCATAGCTAGATGTCATGGAATTCACACAACAGCCCTGAGATGTGGATGTTTTTTTAGATCTTCATCTCTTTTTGCCTATAGAGTGATATAACTTGCTAAAGCTCAGTCATATGTGAGGTGGAAGAGCCAGGAATTTGAAGCAGATTTCTGTTACCAGTGATCATGTACTCAGTCACCTTGTTTTAACACCACTTAGACTGTATAGAATCGTATAGAAGTTTTTATGGTAGGTATTCTTTTTTGAGAGTAGCCACTGTTGTTTGTCATATATAAACTTTACAAAGAATAAGAATTTGAAACTTTGCATTTTCCTCTTATTCTATTCCTTTGCATCATTCTCTCACTCTCTCATAAACACACACACACACAAATGCAGCACATGGACACACCTGTCTTATAAATACCTATATATAATTATGTTTTTAAGTAAATAGCATTTTAGTTTCTATTTTGCCCTTAAATACCAAGAAATTTAGTTTATAATTAAAAGTGCATTTTGAGTTACAGGTCTTAAAAAGTCTATATGCTCCTAAATTAGGGAATTGATAAAGAAATATCCATTGAATAGAATATGTTAATGAATATTCCATGTTTGATGGTTAGTAATGATAGTAATTCAAGTCTGCTTAATGAAATTTAGGATATCATTCATTTATTTCTATTGATGTGTTAATTTATTGATGAGGCAAAAGTCCATAAATTGTCTCCATAGTTATAGCATGAGTAAAGTGAAAGTTTATAGTTTCACTTAAGAGGCCTGTTTTACAACTACCATCAGTAAACAACTCTACAGAAGATATTTACATAAAAATAAATTTATTATATATGGGTACTGATAAGATTTCATTAACTATTTTAGATACTTTAAATTAATAGTGTTTGCAAAAGACTTCAAATCAGTATGTGAAATTGAAACCCAGTATCAAAACAACAGCTAAAGTATGTTCTTTTGAAACTGTACATTTCACATCAATAAAATTTCAAAATGAAAGCACATTCCTTGTAAAAATTGAAATATTTTCTTTTCCTACAAAAAAAGCATGTGCTTATTATTGAACAAATATATGTGTTATTTAGAAGTTTATGTTGGATTTTTCTGTCCATTTTTAGTTACTTTAGTTACTTATATGTTATAAAGAATGGTTTTTGAGGCAGTCAAGGAACCCAGTAGTAAAATACAGTTCCTTTTCTTGCCGCTATTTGAATTAATGTCTATTTTAGGTTAATATCTTTCCCATGTGCTCTTCAATGTTTTTTACTTCCTGACTTTCCTTATTTTTACTTTTGACATATGAAGTAACAATGTAGGGGTGTGTGTGCATATGTTTGTGAGAGAGAATGAAGAAATATATATAATTCTATTAATTATGTAAGTAAAATGGCTTCTTGAGTATTTAGATTATGTTTTCTGTTGTTTTTTTTTTTCTTTCTGAACTAAACAATTTAGTTTCTGTATTGCCTTTGTACACTGAGGAATTTAGTTTATAATTATGTTAAGTACATTTTGAGCTAAAAGTCTTAAATAAGCTATACTCTCTAGAATTAGGAGATTAATCAGCACATATCCCCTGAATTAAAAAACAGAAATTTCCTTATGTAGATAAGAGTTGTGGAAAGCATTCTGAGAAATAATCTGCCTTGAATGGGGGGTGTTTGTTGTGTTGTAAGGTCAGTGAACTTCTAAAATGTCTGCAGGTGGCCCCTAAGTCTCTTTAAGATGAATTCATCAATATAAAATAACTAAGGGGGAGATACACTTTTAGAAATCATAATAAGTGTATAATAACACCTACTTTGGATAAGTGATAAACATTTAATTGGAACTGGAAAATAAAAAAGTCCAGGTGTTCAGTTTGCAAAACCCAGTGTCAAGGGTGGTCTTGAACAATCAAAGTGAAATTCAGTCACCCAGATATCTTTAACAGTATTAGCAATTAGCAGTCTGACATTGTGAGTAAAGATTGAGTCATTCACTCCTTTATTTAAATATTTATTGAATGTGTACTATGTACCAGATACCTACCAGGCACCATTTAAGCAATAGGGTTTATGTCAGAAATCACAGCATGATCCCTGCCTTGTGGAGCTTAGCATCTGGCAGGGGGAAGAGAGGCAGTAAACAGTAATCCTACTAAAGGGTAAGTCTGTGATAAAGGGTAAGTGTGTGATAATTGATGGAGGCCATAGGAAAAAGAATAAGTGCAGGGTAAGTTCACAGGGAAGGCCAGAGAGGGAATGAGTAAGTCTCATTGTGATAAATAAGATGATAAGGAGAGCTTCCCCTAAGAGGATAGGATCTAAGGAGAGATTTGAAGGACTGAGTGGGATAGAAAGATACCTGGGAATATTCTTTCAGATCAAGGGAATGGCTGGTGCAAGATCTTTAAGGTGGGTGCTTACAAGGAGGCAACCTAGTAGAATGAGCAAAGGGTGAGGAGTTTAGGAGAAAGGACTGGAGAAGTAACACAGCAGTACTGGATCCTGTAGGGCTTTGAGGTGAATGGTAAGGATTTGAACCTTTACCCTGAATGAAATGAGGAGCCATTGCACAGTAGCCAATGAAAGAATGCAGTAGCCATACTTTTGAACAGTGATGAGGTCAGTCAGTCATTCTCTACCATGGAAAACTGGGGCTTCCTATGTATTTATTTTATTCCCTTTGTTCATGAAAAGGCTTCTTGCTTCTCAAGTAGATTTTTTTTCATTCATTCATGCAGTATTTATAAAGTGACAAAAGTACACCTATCTTTCTTCTGCTGATGGGGTCAGAACAATGCTCCAGCATTCATGGAGCTTCTATTGTAATGGAGAAGACAACAATTGATAAATAATATCACAGTTTAATAAAGAAATCACATGAGTTTAATGAGAGAGAGAGTAAAGGATACCTTCATGTATTAGACAGATAAGGCATCTCTGAGGATATGATATTTGACCAGATGGTGATATGAAAATTTAATGAAAAAATACTGATAAGGCACTCAGAACAGTTCCTGTTGGTAGTATGTAACTAAGTAAAGACTTGGCTTTTTTTTTTTTTTATCCATTGTACTTTATTATTTTTTTCACAGCTTCTTTTTTTTTTTTTTTTTACTCTACAATACTGTATTGGTTTTGCCATACATTTTAAAATCAGTAGTTTAGATTTCCAGAATGATCTCAGTGCCTGCTTCAGAGATATGAGAGTGATTGCGTGAGTGAGTGAAAGTTGCTCAGTTGTGTCTGACTCTTTGCAACCCCATGTACTATACAATCCATGGAATTTTCCAGGCCAAAATACTGGAGTGGGTAGCCGTTCCCTTCTCCAGGGGATCTTCCCAACCCAGGAATCGAACCCAGGTCTCTTGAATTGTGGGCAGATTCTTTACTGTCCAAGTCACCACGGAAGGCCCAGTAATACTGGAGTGGGTAACCTATCCCTTCTCCCAGCGGATCTTCTGGACCCAGGAATTGAACTGGTGTCTCCTGCATTGCAGGTGGGTTCTTCACCAGCTGAGCTATCAGGGAAGCTGCTTGAGAGTGATTGCATTCTTCTATTAAAGAGAGTGATTGGATTCACCCTGGATAACAGAGAAATCCTCAGCAGACATACAACAAGAGGGGAAGAAGAGTGTGTGTGTGTGTGGGTGGGTGGGTGGGGGGAGGTAGTAGTAGAGAGACAGGAGTTCAGCTCTCATGATGAGGGAGTCTTTGGATAATCTCCAAATGATTTATATTGTATTTCAGAATTATCTGTTCCTATGTTTAAAAATGTATCTGGGAATTCACACAGAGATCGAATGGATTAAGAAGTGCCAGAATGGTGTAATCCCCTATTTTGCACTGTGGTTTCCACTCCAGATTGAGGAGAAGGAAACATTATACACTGAAGGAATTGTAATTATGAGAATGAAGTATAACCACTTGCTCTTGCTTTATAAGTCCACTAATTGATACTTCACACTAAACATAGAATGAAAGGTATGGCTTTGGGTGATTAATTTTATAGAAATACTAAGAATTCCAAAACAATTTAATATTTTCTTATGATTAACCCCAAATATAGGATGTTTACTTTTGTAAAATCAATAATTAATTTCAACTGCATGTTTCCGATAACCAGGAAGTTAACTTGAGTTAGCAGTGCCTCATTACTAAAATGGCAAACATTAGTTGTTGTTGTTGTTCAGTTTATCAGTCGTGTCTGACTGCGACCCCATGGACTGCCAGCACGCCAGGCTTCCCTGTCCTTCACTATCTCCTGGAGTTTGCTCAGACTTATGTCCATTGAGTCAGTGCTGCCATCCAACCATCTTGTCCTCTGTCGCCCCCTTCTCCCCCTGTTCTCAATCTTTCCCAGCACCTGGGTCTTTCCCAATGAGTCTGCTCTTTGCATCAGGTGGCCAAAGTCCTCCATACATTTTTAATCTCTTGAATATTTAACATATTCATCATACTCAAAACTAATTGTATCTTCCATCGGTTTTTAGTACCCAAATTTAAATTGAATAGCTTTAGAGCAAAGGAAAACATTTCAGCTCTTCTGTAAGAGAGCTAACATGAGTCATTGAAAATGAATAAAAGAAATCTTAATGGCTTATTTATCAAAAAGATATGTGAATGTGCTATTCAGATATCAGCTGTTTTCTTCTAGAAAGTGGTCCTTTTGTCTGAACACTGGAATCACCTCAGGAGTTTTAAAAAACTGCATATGTATGTATTCTCAGTTGTGTTCAACTCTTCATGACCCCATGGAGTGTAGCCTGCCAGGCTCTTCTGTCCATGGGACTCTCCAGGCAGGAATACTGAAGTGGGTTGTCATTTCCTTCTCCAAGGGATCTTCCCCACCCAGGGATGGAACCTGTGTCTTCTGCATTGCAGGCAGATTCTTTGCTGCTGGGCCTTTAGCCTCCTTTTAACTCAGGGATTATAATATAATTTTTCTGGAAGGTGGGCTAAGTATTGCAAGTTTTAAAAGCTTCCTGATAGCTTATGGTTAACCGTGTTGGATTTGTGATCTCTGAAGAAGAAGATTTAGCTTTGTGACAAGGGACCAGGCTTGATTACTCAGAGCTTTCATGTGGCAGAAGTTTTATTATAGTGAAAAAAGGCAGAGAAAGCTTCTGAGGAAGAAGAGTGCCCCCTTGCTGGTCTAATCAAGGCATTATATACTTTTACCAGACCCACTCCCACAACATACATCTTAGATTAACAAGATTAGAACTAACAATAGAAAGCTCTTACCAGACCCACTCCTACAACATAAGATAACAAGATTAGTCAAAAGGTTCTTGTTAATAAGGAGAAATATGTCCTTTAGCAAGATACATTACTGTTATATAATCATTAGTACAGAGCTTAAGGAGAAACATACCTTGAGCAAGATGAGTTTTGTTGTGTAATTATTAGCTCTGGGCTTAAAGAAAATAAGGTCTTATGTGACTAGGACAAAGCAATGCAGGAAAAAAAAGTGTCCTTTTCTCCTCCTTGAGAGCCCCAGACCCCTTTCTCCTCCTCAGGGACCCTGGACTTCTTATCAGCTTTACCTAAGAATTAACTCTCTCACCGCAATGTGGTTCTAATTGGAAGCCAAAATTGAGAACCCTTGCTCTAGGTTGTCAAACATTACCCTGCATTTGACTCACTTGGAGGATTTGTTAAAACAGTTTCTGAACCTCATCCCCAGAGTTACTGATTTATTTCAGTCTTGAATGGGGCTTGCAAGTGGCATGTGTACCAGTTTCCTATTTGATGCTGTGAAGAAACTGAGGTTGAATAAAGGAAAATCCTATTTAGAAAGATTAAACTGTGGAACACTTCAACATTTATCAGGAAATAAAATTACCACTAGAAAATGGTATTGTTTTGAGATCTTTAGAAAAATACCCATTTTTCTTTTTAGAGTAAGAACTTCCCTGGTGGCTCAGACGGTAAAAGCGTCTGCCTACAATATGGGAGACCCAGGTTCAATGCCTGGTTGGGAAGATCCCCTGGAGAAGGAAATGGCAATCCACTCCAGTACTCTTGCCTGGAAAATCCCATGGACGGAGGAACCTGGTCGGCTGCAGTTCATGGGGTCACAAAGAGTCAGACACGACTGAGTGACTTCACTTTCTTTCACTTTGGTTTAGTTTACTAATACATTATTTAACTTAATCTGTTTAAGATACCTATATTGTAAAGTATAATGCCAAATTCATAGCGGAGGAAATTGAAGTACTACTATGTTTATCTTTTATTTTATTTTATTTTATTTTAAGATTTAAAATGTTTTATTTTATTTTTATTTTTTTTTAAATTTTAAAATCTTTAATTCTTACATGCGTTCCCAAACATGAACCCCCCTCCCACCTCCCTACCCATAACATCTCTCTGGGTCATCCCCATGCACCAGCTCAAAGCATGCTGTATCCTGCATCAGACATAGACTGGCGATTCATTTCTTACATAATAGTATACACGTTTTAATGCCATTCTCCCAAATCATCCCACCCTCTCCCTCTCCCTCTGAGTCCAAAAGTCCATTATACACATCTGTGTCTCTTTCCCTGTCTTGCATACAGGGTCGTCATTGCCATCTTCCTAAATTCCATATATATGTGTTAGTATACTGTATTGGTGTTTTTCTTTCTGGCTTACTTCACTCTGTATAATCGGCTCCAGTTTCATCCATCTCATCAGAACTGATTCAAATGAATTCTTTTTAATGGCTGAGTAATACTCCATTGTGTATATGTACCACAGCTTTCTTATCCATTCATCTGCTGATGGACATCTAGGTTGTTTCCATGTTCTAGCTATTATAAACAGTGTTTGCGATGAACATTGGGGTACATGTGTCTCTTTCAATTCTGGTTTCCTCGGTGTGTATGCCCAGCAGTGGGATTGCTGGGTCATAAGGTAGTTCTATTTGCAATTTTTTAAGGAATCTCCACACTGTTCTCTATAGTGGCTGTACTAGTTTGCATTCCCACCAACAGTGTAGGAGGGTTCCCTTTTCTCCACACCCTCTCCAGCATTTATTGCTTGCAGATTTTTGGATCGCAGCCATTCTGACTGGTGTGAAGTGGTACCTCATTGTGGTTTTGATTTGCATTTCTCTAATAATGAGTGATGTTGAGCATCTTTTCATGTGTTTGTTAGCCATCCGTATGTCTTCGTTGGAGAAATGTCTATTTAGTTCTTTGGCCCATTTTTTGATTGGGTCGTTTATTTTTCTGGAATTGAGCTGCAGAAGTTGTTTGTATATTTTTGAGATTAGTTTGTTTGTCAGTTGCTTCATTTGCTATTATTTTCTCCCATTCAGAAGGCTGTCTTTTCACCTTGCTTATATTTTCCTTTGTTGTGCAGAAGCTTTTAATTTTAATTAGATCCCATTTGTTTATTTTTGCTTTTATTTCCAGAATTCTGGGAGGTGGATCATAGAGGATCCTGCTGTGATTTATGTCTGAGAGTGTTTTGCCTATGTTCTCCTCTAGGAGTTTTATAGTTTCTGATCTTACATTTAGATCTTTAATCCATTTTGAGTTTATTTTTGTGTGGGGTGTTAGAAAGTGATCTAGTTTCATTCTTTTACAAGTGGTTGACCAGTTTTCCCAGCACCACTTGTTAAAGAGATTGTCTTTACTCCATTGTATATTCTTGCCTCCTTTGTCAAAGATAAGGTGTCCATATGTGTGTGGATTTATCTCTGGGCTTTCTATTTTGTTCCATTGGATCTATATGTCTGTCTTTGTGCCAGTACCATACTGTCTTGATGACTGTGGCTTTGTAGTAGAGCCTGAAGTCAGGCAAGTTGATTCCTCCAGTTCCATTCTTCTTTCTCAAGATTGCTTTGGCTATTCGAGGTTTTTTGTATTTCCATACAAAACTTGAAATTATTTGTTCTAGTTCTGCGAAAAATGTGGCTGGTAGCTTGATAGGGATTGCATTGAATTTGTAAATTGCTTTGGGTAGTATACTCATTTTCACTATATTGATTCTTCCGATCCATGAACATGGTATATTTCTCCATCTATTAGTGTCCTCTTTGATTTCTTTCATCAGTGTTTTATAGTTTTCTATATATAGGTCTTTAGTTTCTTTAGGTAGATATATTCCTAAGTATTTTATTCTTTTCGTTGCAATGGTGAATGGAATTGTTTCCTTAATTTCTTTTTCTACTTTCTCATTATTCGTGTATAGGAATGCAAGGGATTTCTGTGTGTTGATTTTATATCCTGCAACTTTACTATATTCATTGATTAGCTCTAGTAATTTTCTGGTGGAGTCTTTAGGGTTTTCCATGTAGAGGATCATGTCATCTGCAAACAGTGAGAGTTTTACTTCTTCTTTTCCAATTTGGATTCCTTTTATTTCTTTTTCTGCTCTGATTGCTGTGGCCAAAACTTCCAGAACTATGTTGAATAGTAGCGGTGAAAGTGGACACCCTTGTCTTGTTCCTGACTTTAGGGGAAATGCTTTCAATTTTTCACCATTGAGGATAATGTTTGCTGTGGGTTTGTCATAGATAGCTTTTATTATGTTGAGGTATGTTCCTTCTATTCCTGCTTTCTGGAAGAGTTTTTATCATAAATGGATGTTGAATTTTGTCAAAGGCCTTCTCTGCATCTATTGAGATAATCATATGGTTTTTATTTTTCAGTTTGTTAATGTGGTGAATTACATTGATTGATTTGCAGATATTGAAGAATCCTTGCATCCCTGGGATAAAGCCCACTTGGTCATGGTGTATGATCTTTTTAATGTGTTGTTGGATTCTGATTGCTAGAATTTTGTTGAGGATTTTTGCATCTATGTTCATCAGTGATATTGGCCTGTAGTTTTCTTTTTTTGTGACATCTTTGTCAGGTTTTGGTATTAGGGTGATGGTGGCCTCATAGAATGAGTTTGGAAGTTTACCTTCCTCTGCAATTTTCTGGAAGAGTTTGAGGAGGATAGGTGTTAGCTCCTCTCGAAATTTTTGGTAGAATTCAGCTGTGAAGCCGTCTGGACCTGGGCTTTTGTTTGCTGGAAGATTTCTGATTACAGTTTCAATTTCCATGCTTGTGATGGGTCTGTTAAGATTTTCTATTTCTTCCTGGTTCAGTTTTGGAAAATTGTACTTTTCTAAGAATTTGTCCATTTCTTCCACGTTGTCCATTTTATTGGCATACAATTGCTGATAGTAGTCTCTTACGATCCTTTGTATTTCTGTGTTGTCTGTTGTGATCTCTCCATTTTCATTTCTAATTTTATTGATTTGATTTTTCTCTCTTTGCTTCTTGATGAGTCTGGCTAATGGTTTGTCAATTTTATTTATCCTTTCAAAGAACCAGCTTTTGGCTTTGTTGATTTTTGCTATGGTCTCTTTTGTTTCTTTTGCATTTATTTCTGCCCTAATTTTTAAGATTTCTTTCCTTCTACTAACTCTGGGGTTCTCCAACTCTTCCTTTTCTAGTTGCTTTAGTTGTAGAGTTAGGTTATTTATTTGACTTTTTTCTTGTTTCTTGAGGTATGCCTGTATTGCTATGAACTTTCCTCTTAGCACTGCTTTTATAGTGTCCCACAGGTTTTGGGTTGTTGTGTTTTCATTTTCATTAGTTTCTATGCATATTTTGATTTCTTTTTTGATTTCTTCTGTGATTTGTTGGTTATTCAGAAGTGTGTTGTTCAACCTCCATATGTTGGAATTTTTAATAGTTTTTCTCCTGTAATTGAGATCTAATCTTAATGCATTATGGTCAGAAAAGATGCTTGGAATGATTTCGATTTTTTTGAATTTATCAAGTTTAGATTTATGGCCCAGGATGTGATCTATCCTGGAGAAGGTTCCATGAGCACTTGAAAAAAAGGTGAAATTCATTGTTTTGGGGTGAAATGTCCTATAGATATCAATTAGGTCTAACTGATCTAATGTATCATTTAAAGTTTGCGTTTCTTTGTTAATTTTCTGTTTAGTTGATCTGTCCATAGGTGTGAGTGGGGTATTAAAGTCTCCCACTATTATTGTGTTATTGTTGATTTCCCCTTTCATACTTGTTATGCATTTCTCTTACATATTGTGGTGCTGCCTATATTGGGTGCATATATATTTATAATTGTTATATCTTCTTCTTGGATTGATCCTTTGATCATTATGTAGTGGCCTTCTTTGTCTCTTTTCACAGCCTTTGTTTTAAAGTCTATTTTATCGGATATGAGTATTGCCACTCCTGCTTTCTTTTGGTCTCTGTTTGCGTGGTATATCTCTTTCCAGCCCTTCACTTTCAGTCTGTATGTGTCCCTTGTTTTGAGGTGGGTCTCTTGTAAGCAGCATATAGAGGGGTCTTGTTTTTGTATCCATTCGGCCAGTCTTTGTCTTTTGGTTGGGGCGTTCAACCCATTTACGTTTAAGGTGATTATTGATAAGTATGATCCCGTTACCATTTACTTTATTGTTTGGGTTCAGGGTTTATACACCCTTTTCATGTTTCCTGTCTAGAGGATATCCTTTAGAATTTGTTGGAGAGCTGGTTTGGTGGTGCTGAATTCTCTCAGCTTTTGCTTGTCTGTAAAGCTTTTGATTTCTCCTTCGTATTTGAATGAGATCCTTGCTGGATACAGTAATCTGGGCTGTAGGTTATTGTCTTTCATCACTTTAAGTATGTCTTGCCATTCCCTCCTTGCCTGAAGAGTTTCTATTGAAAGATCAGCTGTTATCCTAATGGGAATCCCCTTGTGTGTTATTTGTTGTTTTTCCCTTGCTGCTTTTAATATTTGTTCTTTGTGTTTGATCTTTGTTAATTTGATTAATATGTGTCTTGGGGTGTTTCGCCTTGGGTTTATCCTATTTGGAACTCTCTGTGTTTCTTGGACTTGGGTGATTATTTCCTTCCCCATTTTAGGGAAGTTTTCAACTATTATCTCCTCAAGGATTTTCTCATGATCTTTCTTTCTGTCTTCTTCTTCTGGGACTCCTATAATTCGAATGTTGGAGCGTTTCATATTGTCCTGGAGGTCTCTGAGATTGTCCTCGTTTCTTTTAATTCGTTTTTCTTGTTTCCTCTCTGATTCATTTATTTCTACCATTCTATCTTCTATTTCACTAATCCTATCTTCTGCCTCCGTTATTCTACTATTTGTTGCCTCCAGAGTGTTTCTGATCTCATTTATTGCATTATTCATTATATTTTGACTCTTTTTTATTTCTTCTAGGTCCTTGTTAAACCTTTCTTGCATCTTCTCAATCCTTGTCTCTAGGCTATTTATCTGTGTTTCCATTTTGATTTCAAGATTTTGGATCATTTTCACTATCAATATTCGGAATTCCTTCTCCAGGTAGATTCCCTACTTCTTCCTCTTTTGTTTGGTTTGGTGGCAACTCTCCTGTTCCTTTACCTGCTGAGTATTCCTCTGTCTCTTCATCTTGGTTATATTGCTGCGTTTGGGGTGGCCTTTTTATATTCTGGGTAATTTGTGGGAGTTCTCTTTATTATGGAGCTTCCTCACTTTGGGTGGGGTTCTATCAGTGGCTTGTCAAGGTTTCCTGGTTAGGGAGGGCTTGTGTTGGAGTTTTGGTGGGTGGAGCTGGGTTTCTTCTCTCTGGAGTGCAGTGGAGTGACCCGTAATGGGTTATGAGACATCAAAAGTTTTTGGGATAATTTTGAGCTGCCTGTATTACTGAAGCTCAGGGGAGTGTTCCTGTGTTGCTGGAGAATTTGCGTGGTATGTCTTGTTTTGGAACTTGTTGGCCCTTGGGTGGAGCTTGATTTCGGTGTAGGTATGAAGGCATTTGATGAGCTCCTATTGCTTAATGTTCCCTGAATTCAAGAGTTCTCTAATGTTTTCAAGCTTTGGATTTAAGCTTCCTGCTTCTGGTTTTCAGTTTTATTTTTACAGTAGCCTCTAGACTTCTCCATCTATACAGCACCGATGATAAAACATCTAGGTTAAAGATGAAAAGTTTCTCCACATTGAGGGACACTCAGAGAGGTTCACTGAGTTACAAGGAGAAGAGAAGATGGAGGGGGTAGTTAGAGGTAACTGGAATGAGATGCGGTGAGATCAAGAGAGGAGAGAGCAAGCTAGTCAGTAGTCACTTCCTCATGTGCGCTCTATGGTCTGGACCCACTCAGAGGTATTTACAGAGTTATACGGGGAAGAGGAGAGGGAGGAAGTAGACAGAGGTGACCAGGAGGATAAGAGAGAGGAATGAGTAGGAGAGAGACAAATCCTGCCAGTAACCAGTTCCTTAGGTGTTCTCTACTGTCTGGAACACACAGAGATTCACAGAGTTGGATAGAGAAGAGATGGGGGAGAAAAGAGACAGAGGCCACCTGGTGGAGAAAAAGGAGAGTCCAGAGGAGGAGAGAGTGGTCAAGCCAGTAATGCTTGCTCTCAGGTAAACTTGAGTAGTGAAGTTTGGGTTTTTAAATGTACAAAATTGACACAAAAACCTAAGAGCAAAGATTAAAAATCTAGAGTAGAGGTTGGATTTTCAAAGATACAATATTAAAGAAAAGCAGAAGGAAAAGGAAGAAAGAAAAAAAATTATTAAAACAAACAAACAAAAAAAAAAAAAAAACACACCAACAACCATCCAAAGAGTATATATGGTGTTTGCCTTAAAAAAAAAAATAGTAATAATAGGTTATAGAAATAAAAATTAGAGGAGAAATAGAAGACTTAACAATTAAAAAAAAGCTAGAAAAAAAAGAAAAAAAAAAAACAAAAAAGCAAAAAAAAAAAAAAGGAATGATTTTAAAAATATTAAAAATATATCTGGCCCTTCTCTGATGTTATGGGCCGTGTGGGCTCACTTCCAAGGTGGTTCCCTCTGTTTAACTTCTTCTGTTTGCTGGTTTTTTAGGCTCACTAGTTCAGTCACGCTGTGGGGAGGGGGGATGCTGCAAACAAACAGCACTGTCGTGTGCACACCGCATCTCAGCCCCACTTGACCTGTCCTTTCTCGCGGCGCACAAACCGCTCCGGCTCTACGATGCTCAGCCGGGAACCGTCTGGGGCCGGCCCTAGGCTGCGTGCACTTCCCCGGTCCAAGCCGCTCAGGTTCGGCGCTCAGGCAGCCCTCAGAGGCACAAATTCGGCTGGGACTGCGCTTTGTGCCCTTCCCAGGTCCGAGTAGCTCAGGAGTTTGGCGAGCGCGATTGCCGCGGCTTGTCACCTTTTCTGCCGCTGCTGCTCAGCTTTCTGGGTGGACCGCTGGCGCCCCGTGAGGCAGACTGTGACTGTCCAGCACCCCCAGAAGTCTTAGCAAAGGAGCCTGCTTGCAGTTAGGTAAGTAAAGTCTCTCCGGGTCTGCAATTGCCCCTTTCCAGTCCTTACGGCTCTGGCTGCCTGTCCCCGGGGGATGGTCTGCAGCCGGCTTTTTCCGTTCCGTCCTTTGTTCTGTGCTCAGTCCTGGCGGTGTCTTATGTTCGAGCTTTTCGCGTGGTAGCTATCCCACAGTCTGGTTTGCTAGCCCAAGTTAGATCGTTCTGGTTGCGCGTGGGGCGTTCCTGCCCGATTCTTACAAAGCACTGCAGCCCGCGCCTCCCGCGTGTCCCTGCCCTGCCCCCACTTCCCAATGGCGGATGCAGGCGTCTGTGCTGCTTTTCCGCTGGGGGAGTTACTGTTGGGCTTGTAATCTGTTGGTTTTAATTATTTATCTATTTTTCCTTCCTGTTATGTTGCCCTCTGTGTTTCCAAGGCTCGCCACAGACTCAGCAGGGAGAGTGTTTCCTGGTGTTTGGAAACCTCTCTTCTTAAAATTCCCTTCCCGGGACGGGCTTCCCTTCCCGGGACGGAGCTCCCTCCCCACCTCCTTTGTCTCCTTTTTTCGTCTTTTATATTTTTCCCTACCTGTTTTTGAAGACAATGGTCTGCTTTTCTGGTTGCCTGATGTCCTCTGCCAGCCTACAGAAGTTGTTTTGTGGAGTTTGCTCGGCGTTGAAATGTTCTTTTGAGGAATTTGTGAGGGAGAAAGTGATCTTCCCGTCCTATTCCTCCGCCATCTTTCCCCGACCTCTATGTTTATCTTTTAGACCTTCACCCATTGTAGAGTAAGAGAAGCAACATTTTGAGATCAAGTCTTGTTATCAGTATCACACAACTTTGCTTCCCTTTAACTTTTCAAGTTCTAGGATTTTATTGCTGAAATGGTCAGTTTAGTAAGAAAACTGAATAAAACTGAGTTATGATACATCATACAGTGATGTATAATTGATTACATGAATAGGAAGATTTTGATGTTTTAATACAAGTTAAACCACAGGTTTTGTTTTAATGAGAGACCCATTTTAGGAATATACAATAAGAATGACACAGGGATATTTGGTAGATGAGGTTGAACTGAAAGTAAGACTACTAGTCAGCTTGTATATCCTCACCAGTGTATAAAATATTGAAACAATTTTTTGCACTGTCCTGAGTACTCATGTCCTATACCTGGCCTGCTCTGACAACTCCTACTGGACCTTGGAGCCAGTCAGGACCTAATAACTAAAGAACTAAATGCTGTCATAGAGTTTCTAAACATCTGGTAGTATTTTGTTTTGGTTTCGTCTCAGCATGTCAATGATACTATTGGCTAGGAATGCTGGAGGCACTCACTTGGTCCTTTAGTATTTATGGTAACCCCGCACAGACATTTCCTCTTTCAGAACCAATATTATTGGTGGACATGCCTTTTTGGTTCCTATTGTGGTCATAAGATAAACCTCAGCAACAACCATCAGGGAACTTGAAAAA
>NW_017212686.1:0-16335 GCF_001704415.2 Capra hircus
CTCTGCTTGAATAGGAAAAAAACAAAATAGTGCAAAATATAAAATTTCTAATTCATGCTTAAGAACTCTGTTTTCATTAGAGATGTTGTTTCTGAGGGAGTCTAGCATAAGATGAATCTATAGGAATATATAAAGTAAAAGAAAATGAATGAAGACAGGGGAGGAATCTGTGCTGGGTTATGAATTTGAGAAGTCGGTCAGTTGTGGTTGATGATGTTGGTCACCACACAGCAAAGCCCGGTTTTGCGCGAAGAGAAGGTCAAAAAGCTGCAGCCCGTCTCTCTTAATTACATATAGTAGTACTTTAAAATCAGAGCTAAGATTAGCAGGAATATAAGGCATCCAAGAAAAATACTATGTAAGTGGGTTATTTTAAGAGTACAAAGGTTTCCCCGTGCAGACTAATGTTCACTTCCATAATTCATTCAAAACACTTTTTATATTGTTTTCTGCCACAAGATTTGTTCACATATTGAGATTGGTGGATCCACAGATTTTTCCGATGTTCTTTTTTCATCTTCTGGAACCTCTTCGTGCTACATTCTACAAATAGGATGTGTGTGCATGCTCAGTTGCTCAGTGGTGTCCAACTCTTTGTGACCCCATGGACTGTAGCCAGCCAGGCTCCTCTGTCCATGGAATTTTCCAGGCAAGGAGACTGGAGTGGATTGCCATTTCCTACTGCAGGGGATCTTCCCGACTCAGGGATCAAACCATGTCGCTTGCATCTCCTGCTTTGACATATTCTTCACATAGAGGCACTTGGCGAATGTGTGACTAAGTGGCAGGAATCTCAGTTTTCCTTAGAGTGAAGACACTGCAGTAAAGCAGGAGGGTTGGAAAGTTTGGGAAAGTGTGAAAATATTTTTCCTTGGAGAAGAATGATCAGAATCAATCATTTGCTTTGTATTGATGGGGAAGGAGGGCTTTTCCTTAGCAGAGGGACGCTTGGTGCTCAAGGCTGTGTGAGACTGGCTGCACGTGTCGTCTGTGGGGAGGATTTCTGGGTCATGAATTCAGGGGGCTGCAGCCAACCCAGTGCTGAGTGAACTGAGATACCTGAGGAAGAGCAGGTGCGATTAAAACTGCTTATTAAAGGACCTTCTCAGGGTCCATGGGATAAGACATTCTTGCCGCAGGAGAACTTCCTCCTGCTGTTTCTTTTACGTACATAATACCACTAGCCTGTCAGGAGAAGCCTAACAACCCAAGTTCTGAACTTTCTAGTCCTTTCCATTCACAACCTTATCCAGAAAATACCAACAGTATCCATAGACTCAAAAGTACCTGACCAGGTTTGGATGATTATGGCAATTTTCATTGCCAGTCTAGATGAAGACATGGGCAACTCCACTGACTGCAGAGAAAAAGGGCGATTCTGGTGGCTGTAGCATACTCCAGACTAAGGGACTGTCCAGAAGCTAATTCAGGGGCAGCACAGAGACAGAGACGGCTTGGGTATATTCATGACATCATTTGCTTCTTTGTTGCTGACACATCATTTTTCAACCAGCAGCTCAGAGCTGCAGACCTCTAAATAAGATAATTTACCTGGCAAAGCATAGACTGTGCGTTGCTAATTCAGCTACACTCTATCAATTGTGCTCCAAGAGACTAATGCACTGTATGCCTTTGCAAAGTGGGCACAGAATGGGGAGTCCAGAAATTCAAGTCCACCCTAGCCCTGGCCTTACTGTGAGCCCTTGGGAAAGTCCCTTGGGCCCTCCAGCCTGCTGCTGGTTTTGTGAAAGGGAGATAATAGTGCTTTACATCCTACCTTTGAGTATGAGGATCAAGTGAGATTGCATGTTGAATCTTGCTTCAGAGTGACAGCAGACGGAGAGGGGAAGTCTTCTTTCTGACTTTGATTCCAAGAGGGAAACAGAAAAGACTAATCATGGGCAAAGACTTGGAAGAAAGCAGGCAGGTAAAACAGAGCATCTCTGCTCTCCAGAACAGGTGGAGAGTCCCTTAGCTGGGAGTGGGGCTTGCGGGAAGCCATGTGAGCTTCCTCACCTGGGCCCAGGCAGCGAAACACTCAGGACCTTGTAGGATCCAGCAGCTGAGGCGACCTGAAAAACGCAGCTGTTAAGGGAAGTGAAGAAATCGGTCTGTCTTCCTTGGCTGAGTTTGGGGCCTTGTTGCCTTCTCCTAACATGTGGAGAGCTGCCCTGATGACAGAGGGGTTGTCTTGGCAGAGAGGGTTCATCTGGACACTCTCAGCTGAGTCTCTATGTTCTCCAATTTCATTCCAACTCAAAAACAAAACTCTTTCACACCTGCTCTACTCCTGAAACCGTGGAGGACCTTTCACAGTTATAGATGAGACCTGGCCCCTAGATGCTTCCGGTCTGGTTGGAGAGGTAAGGCACACAGACAGCCCTCCCATTGTTGTTCAGTCGTGTCTGACTCTCTGCGACCCCATGGACTGCAGCACACCAGGCTTCCCTGTCCTTCACCATCTCCCAGAGCTTGCTCAAACTCAGGTCCATCGAGTCAGTGATGCCATCTAACCATTTCGTCCTCTGTTGTCCCTTTCTCCTCCTGCCCTCAATCTTTCCTGGCATCAGGTCTTTTCCGATGAGTCGGTTCTTCGCATCAGGTGGCCAAAGTATTGGAGCTTAAGCCTCAGCATTAGTCCTTCCAATGAATGTTCAGGGTTGATTTCCTTTAGGATGGACTGGTTTGATCTCCTTGTTGTCCAACGGACTCTCAAGAGTCTTCTCCAGCACTCCAGTTCAAAAGCACTCCCATTCTCTGTCTGCTAAGAACTAGTCAGTGTCCTTTGTGGGGCAGCAGCAAGGAGTGTGGGAGACTCATAGATGAGGAGAAAATGGCAACAAAACTGTGAATGAAAAGCCAGTTTCTGCATGAAGGCTCTTCTTGTTTTAAAGGCATGTAATGTTCAGACCCTTTCCATGTCCATCACTTACGCACTGAAAACATAAGCAGCTGAAGTTTTGACAGTCCTTTGATTTAAACATTGTTAGTTAAAACTTGAGTCAAAGAATTAAGACTTTGATCCTAGAGACCTTAAATAAGAGATCTTGTTATTTCTATGCACTAGGCAGCTCCCTTACCCACATCTGATCTGGTTTTAAATTGAAGAGAACTCGGTGAACAAGGAAGGAAAATTTCAGAATGTTGGCACTTTTTTTCCGTTGTGGAACTCTGGTGCTCAGACCCTGCAATGCTCCACGCATTTCCCAGGAGCATCACTCTTACCATCCTTTCAGCTTCACAGGGTCTTCTTCCTAGGCCCTCAGCATTCACAACCTCAGACCACCCCTCCCAGTGACTCTCACCACAGACCCCTGGTTGGTCTTTTTGGTTGCACTGATTAATGCACCAAAATATTTGCTTCTTATGTGTTTATGTCTTTCCTCCACCAGCATGTAAATTCCAGCAGGGCAGAGATAGACAGGATAGGTCTGTCTACTCTTTATTGCTTAATCACAGGAAGTTTAATAAAGTCTTACTTGGTCTGTGTTAGGGGAAGAGTTCTCAATTAACTGACCAAAAGTTTAACTTGCATCATAAAAACAAAAAGGCATGGCCCTCAGTCAGTGTCCAGACTTGAGCCAGTTTACAGACCCAGAACCCCTTGAATGAAGGGGAGATCCTAGTACATTGCTAGAAGTTTATGCTGTTCATCTTTCCCCCAGCCTTCCCCCAAAGGACCTATGCCTTTTACCAGGGTAACTGCATGAGAGAAAAGGAAATAATCGACTTTTCAGACCTTACTAGGCATTGGCTCTGAACTGACATTAATTCCAGGAAACCCAAAATGTCCCTGTGGTTCACCACTCAGAGTTAGGACTTACAAAGGTCAGGTGTTCAATGGAGTTTGATCTCAAATCCATCTCACAGTGAGTCCAGGAGGTCCCTGAATCCATCCTGTGGTCACTTCCCAGTTCCAGAATACGTAATTGGAATGGACAGAGCAACTGATAGGATCTCCACATTGGTATGGTGCCTGTCCACCAGTTCCTCACACTGGACCTTTCAGAGGAGGAAGCAAATTTCTGGGTCACAGTCCAGACCCCTCATTTCACAAGTTAAGGTTCAGTGATGGAACCAGGAGTGACACAGCCAGGACTTAAGTTGCAGTGAAGTCCTTTTGAACTAGCCACTCTGTTAACAGGCAAACTGTGCATTCTGAATCCAAGGTTAAGATGCCTTCATGTTGCTTTTATTGCAAGAGCCACAGACTTCCTCTTGCCCTATCTTACTTTGTTCTGAGGCATCATCAGCAGGACTGTGTTATATTCCTGCTCTGCATATAAAGGAGCCTGACGGCTGGGTTTGTGATAGATGTGCTTTCCTCTGTTCACCACACTAAGTCATGAGTGTATTTTCTTAGAAACATAAATGTGTCCGGGTGCCAAATTCTGCATGACTTTACATGTTCATTCAGCACAAGGCACACTCTTCCTGCCAGGGACAGCAGTGCTTTATGGGAAGGAGGAGTAGGGCATCAGCAATTATTCGTCTGTCTCTCAGTTTCCTAAGTGAGTCTCACATCAGGGAACAGACGTTTCCCTCTCCTCTTTTGTTACAGAAAATTAGAAAGATGGGAAATGGAGTTGACACCATTGATTCATTTTCATTTGCCCAGAATTAAATTATTTGTCTCCAGTCACTGTTAATTATGAGAATGGGAATGCTTCAGATGCCGGGCAATGTCAGAGTTGGGAGCGTCTCACTGAAGGCCTGGCACCACTAAGCGTAAAGGTCAGGAGAAAACTATACCAGCAACAAAAATTAAAATGAAATTTCAGTGTCTGTGTATGGTAGGAGAATGACTGGCCATTTCTCCCTCTGCAAATGGAGCCTCATAAATGCATCCTTCATAGCTAAACAGTATCCGTCCATTCACTGATATGCATCCATTGTTGTAAAGGTCCAATAACCAGAATACCCTGACTTGATAGAAATGATCGCCACTGACTGAAATTCTTCAAACTATGTAGAACCTCATTTATGTTCAGAACATTTCTAAAATAACTGAGTATGCAAAAAATACCCTGCCTTTTTGAAATTAGAATGTTGAGGCACAGATAGATTGACTTCCATGTGTTCAGTAGACTCCCAGGTCTTCTGAGTTTTAGTCTAATTCCAAACTGCAAGGTTATACCTCCTGCATTGGAAAAATGCAGAACTGTTTAAAAATTTTCAACTTTTAAACATGTTTTATCAAACACCTATATAGTAGTTGCTCTATTGAGAGATGCTGTATTAAGTACTTTATAAATATTGATTCATTAAAGCCTCATGGTGACCCTATTAGGAAGATCATATTTGTGCTACCTATTTTATAGATGAGAAAGATGAGGCACAGAGAGGCTAATGGTAAAATCATACCCAGGCAGTCTGGCTCCATGCTTATAATCACCAGGCCTGTGTTGTCTCAGATTCATTGAGAAACGTCTGTGATTTCATACCACACGATGTCTGATACATGACAGACACCAAATAAACATTTTGAACAGATCAGTTCAAGATTTCTGACCCAAAGAATTGGAATGGAAAGACTGTTTCCAATATGGAAGATGAGGCAACAGACTAAATTATCTTTAATCCAAAAATAATTGCAAACCCAAGTTATAAACAGTGAGTCAGTGTTTTCCTAGGCCTGTGCAGTCCAGCAGGCCATATGTAGCCACCAAGCATATGCAATGTGGCCAAATTTAGAGGTGCTGTAAGGTATGAAATACATAGCACTGGATTCCAAAGCCTTAATACCTGCAAAAGAGTATAAAAATATCTCATTAATAATTTTTATATTGAGTACATGTTAAAATGATAGTATTTGGATACATTGGGTTAAATGAATATTTTTTTTAATTTTTATTTTTTAAATGAATATTTATTAAAAGTAACTGCAGCCTTTTGATATCTTTTCTAGAAACTTCAAAATTTTATACATACTTCACATGGTATTTCCATTGGGAAGCACTGTCTTAATGCCTTTTATGAGAATTTCCAACAACAGTGGACCATTCAGACACACTTTATTTCCCTGTATACCTTTTGGCGAAAGAACTATAGATTCCAAAGGAGAAAGAAGTAACAGAGGAAAAGTGCTCCCAAAGTCATGACATATAATTATGAAAAATTAGCCACATGCACTTTTAAGAACTGACTCTGTGAGCGCCTTGAGGGTAGGGATATGTATTCTTCGTGCCTGTCCCTCCGGCAACAGGTGATATGCTTGGCCCAGATCTTGGCTGGGTGAGGGGCTGCATGGTGGAGGGGATGATGGATGGGTTGGTAAATGGCAGGTGAGTGGGAGACCAAGGAGAAATGGGTGATTAGATATGTACAGCAAGTGACCGGAAAAGTCTGCGTGTCTTTCTTCATCACTTCTTACAGATCACCCTAATGGTCATCACCATCTTTGTTCATGACATCATTTAGGTGCCATGGGACAGCATGCTTCCAGCTGTCTCAATAGTGAGATGATTTTTTTCCCAAGACAGCATGAGGATTCTGATCTCTGAATACACCTTCCCCCTCCATGGCAGCAGGTCTGCTGCTGTGGATATGCAGATCTGTTTAGGTTTGAGGGGCTTTGCATGCATGCTGCGTTGCTAAGTTGCTTCAGTCGTGTCCAACTCTGTAGCCCGCCAGGCTCCTCTGTCCATGGGATTCTCCAGGCAAGAATACTGGAGTGGGTTGCCATGCCCTTCTCCAGGGGATTTTCCCGACCCAGGCATTGAACCAGCATCTCCTGAATTGGCAGGCAGATTCTTTACCACTAGCTGCTGCCTGCAGTTCTGTTTAGGTTTGATAGGCTTAGGGCACCAATATGATTGCAAACAAGGGCTAGGGGAGTTGAAATTATGTTTTCTTAGAAACACAACATTTACTCAGATTGTATGTTTGCATCTCCATATTCTCAAAATAGTCAGGTTTAAGCTGCGGCTTTGCAGATGGGAAGACTAAAGCTACCCTAACCCCCCACGCTTTAGCACCAAAGCTGGGCATGAGGGATCCTTATTCCTAATTTGATGATTGGTTTTGTTACCAGGAAACATTCTTTTCCTGTCTCTATCTTGATTACTCACAGTAGACACATGCCTTCTAATCAATACAGCAATCTCATTTTCTGTGCCAGCCTAGCCTGTCCAGAGATCTTAGATCTGTGTTCTTTCATCTAAGCCTCTGAGCAGCCTCCCCTGTGATACTCTGTTACTTTCATGAAAAGGAAGTCCATCTTTGGAGTTGCTGCTTTAGTTGTTTACTTCTGGGTCCAGTTGAAAACACAATGAATTGGTTCTGAATTGCTGTCCGACTTGCCTGGCAGTTCAGTGTCTTCTTTCTTTTTTTGGTTGCTGATTCTGAGCAAAGATTAAAAGAATATTTTTCATGCGAATTATTTGTGATTGTGATTCCTGGCATAGACTACAGCATTGATTAGTCATTTTTATAAACCCATAATGCTTGTTGTAATAAAGCCACCAGAGTCAGCTCTTGGTGGATTTTGGCACCTGCTTACTATCTGTATGGCACACATGACTTTACAATGCTTATTCAACTTCCTGCTTAATTACATTCTCGTGTAATACCTCATTTCCCAATGGAAAGGGGAGTTTGAGGAGCGGCCCTGGCCGGCAATCACATGGTGAAGTTAGAAAGAATAAAATTACTCATTGTTATCAATACGTGCTCACTAAGCATTAAAGCAAAACAGAATTATTCAGTTCCTTTCAGGACAGGAAGTCATCATTCTATAATTTCTCCCCTGAGCATCATACTTCAAGCCATTTTAAGTATAACTGGCCCTCTTGTGTACAACCTCCTTCTTTCACCATAGAAACGTCCTCCTTATCTTCTCAATAGCCAGCATACATCCGAGTGACAAGGTACAGAGACAGACGTAATCCACCACGAAGGTGTCATCGAGGCTGGAGTGATGCGAGGGGTGGCTGTGAAATGTGCAGACTTCAATCAGTCAGGCTTCCCAGTTTTTCAGGGAGGTTTGTGGAGACAGGAATGTTTGGCCTTCTCCTTCTTCCCACTTTGCTAAACTCATTCAGTTTACATGTCTCGTGTTTCCAGCACAGAAATTGTGTCTGTAAAGCTGATATAAGTCTTTGCCTTATACCATATCTCATTTGTGAATTTGTCTTAGTTTACTGAGGAAAATATGTTTTATGACATTTACTTGATGCCTTATGTTGAGTATTGCGAAAAGTATTGCAGAGCTTTTGAGGGGCATGTTGAGTGTGTTCCCACACTTGAGTGCACACACACATGCAGTGAGGTACTGGAGGGGTCCCAACTTATTCTAGTGATGAGTTTTAATACAGATTTTTTTTTTTGCTTTCTTTATATTTCTATAATTAAAGGTGTAAACACCTAACATTAATAGTACTTAGGGAAAATAGCTCCAACTCTGAAATTCCACATGCCAACCTTCTGTTTCATCAGTGTCAATTCAATTATTTTGAATCTGGCTAATCTTCCACCCATAATAGAGTGTGCATTTCAATTATTATTCCCTTTGTGCCTCCCACTACCATGGACAATGAAGATATGGTCCTTGGGGAGCTAATAAAATAGACTTAATATCCTATGGTGAGAAAAATTCTTTATAAACCACCCTGATCTCATTGTTTCATTTGTGTACATATTCTGTCAAAAATGAAATCGTGAGCACATTTCAACAGTAGCTAATTGATCAGTAGATAATGAACAATAAAGAGGTCTCCCTGTTAACTGTATTTAGACATTTACTGCCTATCTGCTGTGTAAAAGATAACCACGGTATGCCTTATATCCTGGCTGTTTAAAGTATCATATTTCCTCTATTACGTCCCCATGGCAAGAGTTTCTCAACCTCAGCACTATTGATATTGGCAGCTGGATAAGTCTTTGTTGTGAGGGGCTGCTGTGAATATGATAGGGTTTTTAGCAGCGTGCCTGGACTCTGCCCACAATGTGCCAGGGGCAACCCCTGAGCTGTGATAACTAAAAATATCTCCAGACATTGTCAAATGTCTGCTGGGAGAGGGGCACAAAATCAACCCTATTTAGTAACCATAGAGAATTTGAGAAACTTCATTCAGATATGTTTCTCCCTTCAGGTGTTCTCAGAAATTATATCAGTACAATAAAACAAATAAGGAGATATATTAGCCTCTCATACAAAATAGTGAGGTAGAATAGTAATAGGGAGCTTTTAAAATAAGATTTGGTGGTGGAGGGTGATGACTAAGACATAGGGTAATTCACGAACTCTTTGGGGGCTCTGCTGCTGTCAGAACTGCCATGCCAGCACCCCCAGCTTCCGGTCGTGTTGGCCCAGGACATGAGGTGTATGTTTCCACTCACTGGAGATGTTAGGCCATCACAGCAGCTTACTCCTCCCCTCCATCATCAGAGAGTCTTGGGGCAATTCGTTTCTTCCGAGTAAACACTTAGTGCATGTCCAGTAGGCCAAATAAGGGGGATTCAAAGATGAATATGTTATAGTCTTCACCTTCCAAGAGCCTTTGGTCTAGTGTAAACAACATGTAAGCACCCTGATCGGCTATGAAACACCAGGAACAGTTAATATTACGGCACACTGCAATGTACTGTGATGTGTTTTCTCTGCTTGAAGGATATCACCATATGATGAGGAGTTAATGTTTTTCCCAAAATAGATGATCAGCTCACAATAAGAAATGTGAATGCTTGGATTGTTTTTTAGGTCTCTGAGTCTGAAGGACTTTGCAAGGGATTTAAATAGATTCCCTCCCTCCTCCTTCAAACTCACTTAGCCCTTGATTTTAGAATTCCTTGTGGCCTGCTTTACAAACATTGAGAGACATCCATGCAAAAAAAAAATTTTTCAAAAAGCAAAGAAAAAAAACAAAAAACCTTGAAAAAGAGGCATTGAATTACAATCAGAAGCATTGTTTAAAAGCCCCTAAAGTTGGCATTCTTTTATGCAACAGTAATAAAACTAACAGGCAAGCCTCCCACTTGCGTTGGTAGCCACCTGGAGTACATTCATCTTGGTTCAGAGAAACCTGGCATCTCCTGACACACAACTGTGCCTTCCTGAAGTGTGAGTTTACCACTCATACACACACGGAGTGTCCAGAATCCCGATGAAACATTAATTAGGATGTTACAAATCAGTAAAAACGGAGGCTCTTCCTTTGCATTGAAAAGTGAAGACACAGATTAGGGACCTGGGACTTTATGGTGCAGAGAAACAGATTCCTCATATCAAATGACAAAAGGGACAGCGTTAAATGATTTATGACATAGATGTTTTATTTCCCATTAAAACTGTGTGTTGTAAGGGAACCATTTCAAATCTGTTTGAAACACTGTTGAATTTTTAAATTCAGCTAGCTGTCCACGCATGGTGTGAGGTCCTCAGGAAGCCAGACAGAGAACTGTGTGAGTTTCTGTGGTGTGGTTTATAGCCAGCTCTGACTGGTCATCGTATACATCTGTTTCTTGTTTGGGGGTCTGGTTGATGGACTTGGTGCTGGCTGGCTACCCTTGATGTGATGGCTCTGAGTTGCCATGTGCTACGTCTGAAATCACATGGAATCACACTCACAGAGATTTTAGGTAGAACCGTCACATTCATAGCCCGGAGGAACAGATATAGATGCTCTAAGTTAGTGATTTTTAAACTCTTTGAACAGTAGGTCTTACTAAGAGCACATATATATAAGTATATATATAGTTATGGTTTAGTGCTCAGCAGTAAAGGCCTGCGCAGCAGGACCTGCTGCAGGGAGCCGCAGGAGACATAGGTTCAGTCCCTGGCTTGGGAAGAGCCCCTGAAAGAGGGCAAGGCAGTCCACTCCATTATTCTTGCCTGGAGAATCCCATGGAGTCTAGGAACCTAGTGGGCTGTAGTCCTTAGGGTCGCAAAGAGTCAGACAGAACTGAAGCAACTTAGCACACATGCATATATATAGATATATATTGAATATATATTTATACTCACAGCTACACATATGAATATATATTACTATAAATGTTTATTGTGAATGAAATGCATGAAATGATACTTATTACTTGAATGTCACTCAACTATTTCATGTCTATTTCAATTTTTTAAAATGCTGTTGACATTTGCTAAATTAATTTTGTAGCCTGTGGATTGAAAAGCACTGTTCTAGGTGGTCTGCACATATCCAGCCGCAGATGACTACCACATTACTGTAAACAGGGGCAGACTCATGAAATGGTGCCATACGTACCAGTTGGTGCAGAGTGACATTATCAACTCCGTGGTTCATAGGTACATCTGCTGCAGATGTGGCCTTTCTCTTAATTGCATTTGCTAAGATCACTGTCAGTATTTCTTTATCATATTAAAGGCACTTAGGAAATCAGTTATTGCTAAATGAATAAATACAAGTGTCATTCCTTGACATCAAATTTACTTGAAATGTCAATAGCAATTTTCCTTACAGAAATATGAACATAAAGGAATCAGTACATATTTGAACAACTGTATATCACTAGATGTTGTCTTTATAACTTGCTTATATATTGAGGGCTTCCCTGATAACTCAGTTGGTGAAGAATCCGCCTGCGATGCAGGAGACCCCAGTTCAATTCCTGGGTCAGGAAGATCCCTGGAGAAGGGACAGGCTACCCACTCCAGTATTCTTGGGCTTCCCTTGTGGCTCAGCTGGTAAAGAATCTGCCTGCAATGTGGGAGACCTGGGTTCGATCCCTGTGTTGGGAAGATCCCCTGGAGAAGGGAAAGGCTACCCACTCCAGTATTCTGGCCTGGAGAATTCCTGTATAGTCCATGGGGTCGCAAAGAGTCTGACACAACTGAGCGACTTTCACTATATTGTGGCACACTTAAAAAAAATAATTATGTTAAGAATTCACATATTGTTTAGAATGATAGTAATTATTTCCCATACTACCTTACTTTCTTAGACAGTGTCTTAAAATTTGTGGGGTCAAGGCCAAGTTGATCTTCTGATGAGATCTATGGCCCATCTCCCTAGAATGAACAAAATTTTGATTCCATAGACCCTCATTTGAGAACCTTAACCTGAGAAGAGGTCACTGTTCATACCCTCTATCCAGAGATCAGTGTCACTTAAAATCACCTTGACTGGAAGGAAGCATTGCACTGTTGGTATCTAAACCAGCAGCTCTTTATGTGATTGTCCCAGTGCCCCTTTCACACACACTCATTCAGCAGTTCCTGCTGGATCAGGATCAGAGCCAGTCTAGGCAGCAGCCCTGTGCGTCCTGTGTTAACGTATCCCTCAGACAGGGCTATAGGACCAACGCTGTGTGAGTGGTATCAGTTGCAGTCAGCCCTCTAGAGGTCTTTGAATCTCTTTCCAAAGTCCCCATGTCATGGACAAGACATAATCATAATATATATATATATATATTTTTTAATGTGTTAATTAAAGTATTTCCTAGATCATACCACATATTGTGCTTTTTGATAAACATGATGTAGAACATCAACAAGAAATAGAAAGTCCATGGAACCGCAATATGTAAGACAAATGCTAACAAGTATGAAAGGGGAAATCAACAATAACACAATAATAGTGGGAGACTTTAATACCCCACTCACACCTATGGACAGATCAACTAAACAGAAAATTAACAAAGAAACGCAAACTTTAAATGATACATTAGATCAGTTAGACCTAATTGATATCTATAGGACATTTCACCTCAAAACAATGAATTTCACTTTTTTTTCAAGTGCTCATGGAACCTTCTCCAGGATAGATCACATCCTGGGCCCATAAATCTAAACTTGATAAATTCAAAAAAATCGAAATCATTCCAAGCATCTTTTCTGACCATAATGCATTAAGATTAGATCTCAATTACAGGAGAAAAACTATTAAAAATTCCAACATATGGAGTTGAACAACACACTTCTGAATAACCAACAAATCACAGAAGAAATCAAAAAAGAAATAAAATATGCATAGAAACTAATGAAAATGAAAACACAACAACCCAAAACCTGTGGGACACTATAAAAGCAGTGCTAAGAGGAAAGTTCATAGCAATACAGGCATACCTCAAGAAACAAGAAAAAAGTCAAATAAATAACCTAACTCTGCAACTAAAGCAACTAGAAAAGGAAGAGTTGGAGAACCCCAGAGTTAGTAGAAGGAAAGAAATCTTAAAAATTAGGGCAGAAATAAATGCAAAAGAAACAAAAGAGACCATAGCAAAAATCAACAAAGCCAAAAGCTGGTTCTTTGAAAGGATAAATAAAATTGACAAACCATTAGCCAGACTCATCAAGAAGCAAAGAGAGAAAAATCAAATCAATAAAATTAGAAATGAAAATGGAGAGATCACAACAGACAACACAGAAATACAAAGGATCATAAGAGACTACTATCAGCAGTTGTATGCCAATAAAATGGACAATGTGGAAGAAATGGACAAATTCTTAGAAAAGTACAATTTTCCAAAATTGAACCAGGAAGAAATAGAAAATCTTAACAGACCCATCACAAGCACAGAAATTGAAACGGTAATCAGAAATCTTCCAGCAAACAAAAGCCCAGGTCCAGACGGTCACAGCTGAATTCTACCAAAAAGTTCGAGAAGAGCTAACACCTATCCTCCTCAAACTCTTCCAGAAAATTGCAGAGGAAGGTAAACTTCCAAACTCATTCTATGAGGCCACCATCACCCTAATACCAAAACTCACAAAAACTACAGGCCAATATCACTGATGAACATAGATGCAAAAATCCTTAACAAAATTCTAGCAATCAGAACAACACATTAAAAAATAATACACCATGACCAAGTGGGCTTTATCCCAGGGATGCAAGGATTCTTCAATATCCCCACATAATCAAATTGAAAAATAAAAACCATATGATTATCTCAATAGATGCAGAGAAGGCCTTTGACAAAATTCAACATCCATTTATGATACAAACTCTCCAGAAAGCAGGAATAGAAGGAACATACCTCAACATAATAAAAGCTATATTATGACAAACCCACAGCAAACATTATCCTCAATGGTGAAAAATTAAAAGCATTTCCCCTAAAGTCAGGAACAAGACAAGGGTGTCCACTTTTCACCGCTACTATTCAACATAGTTCTGGAAGTTTTTGGCCACAGCAATCAGAGCAGAAAAAGAAATAAAAGGAATCCAAATTGGAAAAGAAGAAGTAAAACTCTCACTGTTTGCAGATGACATGATCCTCTACATGGAAAACCCTAAAGACTCCACCAGAAAATTACTAGAGCTAATCAATGAATGTAGTAAAGTTGCAGGATATAAAATCAACACACAGAAATCCCTTGCATTCCTATACACGAATAATGAGACAGTAGAAAAAGAAATTAAGGAAACAATTCCATTCACCATTGCAACTAAAAGAATAAAATACTTAGGAATATATCTACCTAAAGAAACTAAAGACCTGTATATAGAAAACTATAAAACACTGATGAAAGAAATCAAAGAGGACACTAATAGATGGAGAAATATACCATGTTCATGGATCAGAAGAATCAATATAGTGAAAATGCGTATACTACCCAAAGCAATTTACAAATTCAATGCAATCCCTGTCAAGCTACCAGCCACATTTTTCACAGAACTAGAACAAATAATTTCAAGATTTGTATGGAAATACAAAAAACCTCGAATAGCCAAAGCAATCTTGAGAAAGAAGAATGGAACTGGAGGAATCAACTTGCCTGACTTCAGGCTCTACTACAAAGCCACAGTCATCAAGACAGTATGGTACTGGCACAAAGACAGACATATAGATCAATGGAACAAAATAGAAAGCCAGAGATAAATCCACGCACCTATGGCACTTTATCTTTGACAAAGGAGGCAAGAATATACAATGGGAGAAAAACAATCTCTTTAACAAGTGGTGCTGGGGAAAACTGTGTCAACCACTTGTAAAAGAATGAAACTAGATCACTTTCTAAACACCATACACAAAAATAAAACTCAAAATGGATTAAGATCTAAATGTAAGATCAGAAACTATAAAAAACTCCTAGAGGAGAACATAGGCAAAACACTCTCAGACATAAATCACAGCAGGATCCTCTATGATCCACCTCCCAGAATTCTGGAAATAAAAGCAAAAATAAACAAATGGGATCCTATTAAAATTAAAAGCTTCTGCACAAACAAAGGAAACTATAAGCAAGGTGAAAAGACAGCCTTCTGAATGGGAGAAAATAATAGCAAATGAAGCAACTGACAAACAACTAATCTCAAAAATATACAAGCAACTTTCTGCAGCTCAATTCCAGAAAAATAAACGACCCAATCAAAAAATGGGCCAAAGAACTAAATAGACATTTCTCCAAAGAAGACATACGGATGGCTAACAAACACATGAAAAGATGCTCAACATCACTCATTATTAGAGAAATGCAAATCAAAACCACAATGAGCGTACCACTTCACACCAGTCAGAATGTCTGCGATCCAAAAAAATCTGCAAGCAATAAATGCTGGAGAGGGTGTGTGAGAAAAGGGAACCCTCCTACACTGTTGGTGGGAATGCCAAACTAGTACAACAGCCACTAGTTGGAAGATTATCTAATGGTGGTGGAGGATTTCCCTTAAAGAAGATTGCAGAAGATAGAAATACCCTTAGGTGACCCACGCAATGCCCATCTTGCCGTTGCATAGCGCACCGAAGGAAACCAGTCATTTGAAAGGGTCAGGACATACTGTTACGGCCGCAAGTGTTTCTGCGGCAGCACTGTCTGGTGATAGGATAGCCAGGACATCGGAACCAACCTTATGATGGTTCCATCAGCTGAGGGAGGATGGATAGGAAGAGGGCTGGCGTGGTTTACCGGTGATGTACACAATGGAGTAGTTCCTCCAGGGCCATTAAGAGAGAATCCACTGTGAAATCAGTTCTGATTGGAGGGCATTTGGGATGAAACGGAGGGCCCGGGATCTTCGGGGTTGGTTTACAGAAGTGAAGGTAAGCCAGAAAGAACAGGACACCATAATACTGAGTGTACTAAAGCATCCTGGATTTAGAAAGATGGGCCAATGATGGACGGGCGCGGGAGGAAGACGAGGAATAAGACGTTACAGGATGTGTATAATTGATAACGACTTTGTTATGGATCAGAGGAGGAGGGACAGCGCCGTGGATGGGAATTTGGGAGAAGAAAGGCGGCTGTGCCGGGTGCGAGAAGGAACAGATGGTGTGTTTGCACCGGGGAATGGAGTTGACCAAGTTGGCTTTTTTATCCAGGGATGCAAGGGTTCTGTACAAACTGTATCCCAAGAGCAGTCGAGGTGTCTGATGATTTCACCACCATTTAAAATCTATAATGTGTATTTGTGTAGA
>NW_017212687.1:0-16335 GCF_001704415.2 Capra hircus
TCGGAGAGAACGAGTTTGCTCCACCTCCACCCTTTGGCAGTGTGGAGGGAAGAGGGCACCACCCTCTCCAAAGGGACATAGGGCCTACCAGGAGAGAAAGGCCCCTTGAGGAGCTGAGCCCAGGTAGGCAGCCAGTGATGTCAAGCACACTCCCGCTGCTTGCTTCTTCATGGGCACTCCCACGATCTGCTAGGAATGTCTTTGCAAGGATCTCAAAGGGAAGGGGAGATACATGGCCCTGTCTCTGGAACTTCCAGTCCTCTGAGCAGATCTGGAGGTCTTGAGTTGTATAAGCAAACCTGTTCCTTCCAAATAGAGGCTTGCAAACACACCCCCGGTGGTTGCCTCTTCTTCCCCGAAGAAGTCTTTCTTTCCCCACATGCTGCGAACTCCCTGTCCAACCTCCAAGAATAGCGCTTCTTGCCATTCCTTTCTTAGAGGCAGTTATCCTGAGCTGGGGGCTGTAGGGAGTAGCCCCACACTCACAGGGAAAGGCAAAGACTCCTCCATACATCTCCTCTATCCCTTTGCTCTAGAGGAGAGCTCTAGTGAGCCTAGGTCTTTCAGGAAAATTCTTGGCTTGGACAGGGATCTCACCCTGTTTGTGAACCTGCATACCCAACCAGGGGCCACAGAGCACCTGTTTCAGTAAAGTGGGCCCTGAAAGGGTGCAGCCTAGCAAGAGCTTGAAAATCCATTCAATTGCTGTTTTTGTACCTCTGACAGAGCGAGCTTGGCTCCACCCTTTGGCAGTGAGGAGAAAAGAGGCATGACACCCTCCCCAAGGGGACATGGGGCCTATTCGAGAGGAAAAGGCCCCTTGTGGAGATGAGGCCAGGAAGGCACACAGTCGTGTCAAACACACTCCCACTGCTTGCTTCTTCAGGGGCACTCCCGCTATCAGCTAGGAATGTCTTTGCAATGATCACGAAAGGGAAGGGGAGATACAGGGCCCTGCTTCGGGACCTCCGGTGCTCTGAGCAAATCTCGAGGTCTCCCGTTGTTGGTCAAGGTCAAGTCAAGGTCAAGTTCAAGGTCAAGTTCAAGTTCAAGGTCAACTTCAAGTTCAAGGTCAAGGTCAAATTCAGGGTCAAGTTCAAGGTCAAGGTAAGTTCAAGTTCAAGTTCAAAGTCAAGTTCAAGTTCAACGTCAAGGTCAAGGTCAAGGTCAAGTTCAAGTTGAAGTTCAAGGTCAAGGTCAAGTTCAAGTTGAAGTTCAAGGTCAAGGTCAAGTTGAAGTTCAAGGTCAAGGTCAAGGTCAAGTTGAAGTTCAAGGTCAAGGTCAAGGTCAAGTTCAAGTTCAAGCTCAAGGTCAAGGTCAAGTTCAAGGTCAAGCTCAAGGTCAAGGTCAAGTTCAAGGTCAAGGTCAAGTTCAAGGTCAAGTTCAAGTTCAAGTACAAGGTCAAGGTCAAGTTCAAGTTCAAGTTCAACGTCAAGTTCAAGTTCAAGGTCAAGTTCAAGTTCAAGTTGAAGTTCAAGTTCAAGGTCAAGGTCAAGGTCAAGTTCAAGTTCAAGGTCAAGGTCAAGGCCAATTTCAAGTTCAAAGTCAAGGCCAAGTTCAAGGTCAAGGTCAAGTTCAAGTTCAAGAGCAGGGCAAGGCCAAGCCCAAGACCAAGGCAAGGGCAAGGGCAAGGCCAAGGCCCAGGCCAAGGCAAAGGCCAAGGCCACCAAAGCGAAGCCCAAACCCCGTAACGCCTGACAAAAGGCAGAAGCCACTAGGCCCCTGTGCAGAGGAAGCCACTGAAGGCAGCAAGGCCACAGAGCTCCCCGACTCCCATTCCCACAGGAAGATGTGAGGATAAAGGGCCTCATCCCAGCACAGCACCCGCTCCCACCACCCCGCAACCCCGGCCCCCGCCCCCCGCAGCACGCCCCCTGAAACAGCACTGTCTTCCCAGAAAAGAGAACGGAGAAGCCATGTGTGTGCCAAAGGAGCAAGATGAACGAACGATGCCACGCCCTCCGAATTTGGGCACACCTGACGCCTCGGAACCCCGGGCCTGGCCGATGGGTCCCAGCCGTTCTCGGGTGGGAGGGGGGTCAACACATTGGCCGAGAGCCCTTGCCCAGGCCACCCGCAAATCCCCTGAGATGTGATCCGACCACAGGGACCGAGGGCAAACGTACCGCTTGAGGTGCTGGAGGAGCCGGACGAAGCCATGGTGGGAGAGGCACACGGGCACGCTGCAGACTGCTGGCCGAGTGGGCGGGGACCCAGCAGCTTAGGACTCTGGAGAACGGGAGGCGTCTCCGCCACCATTGACGTCAATAGGGTTTGGGTGGGTTGATGGAGGGGGCCGCCCCTGGCCTCTTTCCAAGCAGAGACCCTGGACGGAGTCCGGTGGAGCGAGTGGGCATTTCCCGGGCACGGCTGAGCCCTGGACCGCCAAGATCCCCGTCGGGCTGGGCGGGCAGTTCGCGCACTTTGGTTTGTGGCCCTCCCTCGCAGCGGGGGGTGGGATCAACCCCGGGTGGATCAATCAGGGGCCCTCAGCAGTGCCAAGGGAGCTCACCGCCCAGGAAACGCCCCAAGGTCCCTTTGAATTGGCCACCAACGCCCCCTTTCCCAGCCTGCCTTGCTCTGGGATTTCCCGCCTTTTCACATTCCACAGGTCCCTGGTCCTCGACTGTCCCCCGCTGGCTCCTCCGAGGCATTCCGGGACACCAGACGCTCTCTCCAGCGCCTCCACCTAGATCCCACGCTGTCCTCGCCTCCGTTTCCCCCATGCCCCCTCCCCAACTCCTCCGTGGGCTCTTGGCGTCCTTTCCCTACAGCAGTCACAGAGTGCCACCCCCGAGGGCTTTGAGTTGCCTGGAGCCCAAGGCTCCGGCCAGAGACCTGAGGGGCCAGCGTCTGGACTGGCAGCTAATGCCATTTGGGGCTTTTCTCACGTGGAGCCTGAGGCCTGCACCTCCGCGGGCAAACCCCCAGCGCGAGTGCCCTGGAGATACCCGCCCAAGGGGACAGTGTACCCCCTACTGTGGGGAAGGAGGTTCCTGTTTTCTCTGCACTGGTTCGACTTTCACGCCGAGGATCGACTCACACCATGATGGCAAGTGGAATAGCCCTGTGGGAAAGCCTCATGGGAAAGACTCCAGGGAAAGCCACAGATTCCTTGATCCACAGGAGGGAAGCGTGAAACTGCTGCTACCGCTCGGGAGGAAAGCGCACGTGCATGACCCTACTCGAGACGAGGACTGACGCCACTTGGGAGACTCCAGAAGTACGCCAAGATCCATGTCAGCACTGGAGAGGAATCCTCAGGTTCTGGTCCCGACTCCACACAAGGTCTTAGGCCCCGGCATCGACGGGAGAGGAATCCTGAGAGGCCCCCTAGCACCTCGCATGGGGACTGGCCTTTCCTGAGGTCACCAGAGCGGGTCCCTGAGGTCTCCGTCGTAACTCGAGAGCACCTGCCGCAACTAGAGAAAATCCAGGAGGTTCTCCACTCCAGGCGAGATGAGGCCCATTTCCGCTGAGGCGTCTCGAGGCTAATCACACCTAACCTCTGGAACTTCGAAAGGGTCCTTCACACCCTGGCTGCAAGTCAAGAAGTTCTCCGACATACCCATCTCCCCTCGAGAGGAAGGACGAGGGTCCCGCCCACATCCAGCGGAGCCCCGTTTCCGCCTCGTAGCTCGAGAAGAGGGATCCTTTCCCTTCGTCGTCGGGAAAGAATTCCCGGCCTTTCCGTCGCATCTCAAGAGGAGGCGCTCTCAACAGGAAAGACGAGAGGAACTCCAGGGCCTTGTCAGCATTCCAAGAGTCCCCCAGATGTCTAAGTTCATTCCAGAAGAACCTGTTTTCCCTGCACTGCCTCGACTTTCACGCCGAGGATCGACTCACACCACCGTGGCACGTGGGACAGCCCTGTTGGAAAGCCTCGTGGGAAAGCCTCAATGGAAAGCGACAGATCCCTTGATCCACACGTCGGCAAGCGTGACACTGCTGTTGCAGCTCGCAAGGAAATGGCAGCTGCATGCCCTCACGGGAGATGAGGACTGACTTCCCTGGTGAGACTCCAGAAGTACGGAAAGATTCATGTCAGCACTGGAGAGGCATCCTCAGGGTCTGGCCCCGACTCCACACAAGGTCTTAGGCACCGGCATCGATGGGAGAGGAATCCCTAGAGGGCCCCTGGTAACTCGCATGGGGACTGGCCTTTCCTGAGGCCACCAGAGGGGTCCCTGAGGACCCGTCGTAACTGGAGAGCACCTGCCGCAATTCGAGAAAATCCAGGAGGTTCTCCTCTCCAGGCGAGATTAGGCCCATTTCCTCTGAGGCTTCTCGTGGCTAATCACACCTAAACTCTGGAACTTCCAAAGGATCCTTCACACCTTTGCTGCAACTCAAGAAGTTATCCGACATACCCGTCTCTACTCTAGAGGAAGCACAAGAGTATCGCCCACATCACGAGGAGCCACGTTTCCGCCTCCTAGCTCGAGAGGAGGGATCCATTCCCTGCGTGGTCGGGAAAGAATTCCCGGCGTTTTCGTTGCACCTCAAGAGGAGGCGCTCTCCACAGGAAAGGCGAGAGGAACTGCAGGGTCGTGCGACCATTCCCAGAGTCCCACACATGTCTCAGTCCATTCAAGGGAAAACTGTTTTCACTGCACTGCTTCGACTTTCAAGCCGAGGATCGACTCACACCACGGTGGCACGTGGGACAGCCCTGAGGGAAAGCCTCGTGGAAAGCCTCGAGGGAAAGCCACTGATCCCTTAATCCTCTCGTCGGGAAGCATGACACTGCTGATACAGCTTGGGAGGAAAGCGCACGTGCATGCCCCAACTCGAAACGAGGACTGACTCCCCTGAGGAGACTCCAGAAGTACCCCAAGTTACACGTCAGCACTGCAGATGAATCCTCAGGTTCCGGCACCAACTCTACACAAGGTCTTAGGCCCCGGCATCGACGGGAGAGGAATCCCGAGAGTCCCCAGGGAAACTCGCATGGGGACTGGCCTTTTCTGAGGCCACCAGAGCGGGTCCCTGAGGTCCCCGTCGTAAGTCGAGAGCACCTGCCACAACTCGAGAAAATCCAGGAGGTTCTCCCCTCCAGGCGAGATGAGGCCCATTTCCGCTGAGGCGTCTCGAGGCTAATCACATCTAACCTCTGGAACTTCCAAAAGGTCCTTCACACCATTGCTGCAACTCAAGAAGTTCCCCGACATACCCGTCTCCACTCGAGACGAAGCACGGGAGTACCGCCCACATCCAGAGGCGCACCGTTTCCGCCTCATAGCTCGAGAGGAGTGATCCTTTACCTGTGTGTTGGGAAAGAATTCCCGGTATTCCCGTCGCATCTCAAGAGGAGGCGCTCTCCACAGGAAAGGCGAGAGGAACTCCAGGGTCGTGCCACCATTCCCAGAGTCCCCCAGATGTCTCAGTCCATTCCAGGGAAACCTGTTTTCCCTGCACTGCCTCAACTTTCAAGCCGAGGATCGACTCACACCACGGTGGCACGTCGGATAGCCCTGTGGGAAAGCCTCATGGGAAGGCCAAGTGGGAAAGCCTCGAGGGAAAGCTACAGATCCCTTGATCCATGCAAAGGGAAGCGTGATACTGCTGCTACAGCTCAGGAGGAAAGCGCACGTGCATGCCCCAACTCGAAACGAGGAATGACTCCCCTGGCGAGACTCCAGAAGTACCCGAAGATCCATGTCAGCACTGGAGAGGAATCCTCAGGTTCCGGCACCGACTCCACACAAGGTCTTAAGCCCCGGCATCGACGGGAGAGGAATCCCGAGAGGCCCCCGAGCAACTCGCATGGGGACTGGCCTTTCCTGAGGCCACCAGAGCGGGTCCCTGAGGTCCCTGTCGTAAGTCGAGAGCACCTGACGCAACTCGAGAAAATCCAGGAGGTTCTCCCCTCCAGGCGAGATGAGGCTCATTTCCGCTGAGGCGTCTCGAGGCTAATCACACCTAACCTCTGGAACTTCCAAAGGGTCCTTCACACCCTTGCTGCAACTAAAGAAGTTCCCCGACATACCCGTCTCCTCTCGAGAGGAAGCACGAAAGTCCCGCCCACATCCAGAGGAGCCCCATTTCCGCCTCCTAGCTCGAGAGGAAGGATCGAATCCCTGGGTGGACGGGAAAGAATTACCGGTGTTCCTGTCGCATCTCAAGAGGAGGCGCTCTCCACAGGAAAGGCGAGAGGAACTCCAGGGTCGTGCCACCATTCCCAGACTCCCCCAGATGTCTCATTTCATTCCAGGGAAAACTGATTTCCCTGCATTGCCTCGACTTTCAAGCAGAGGATCGACTCACACCATGGTGGCAGGTGGGCAGCCCTGTGCGAAAGCCTCGTGGGAAAGCCTCAAGGGAAAGCAACAGATCCATTGATCCACGCGAAGGGAAGCTCGACACTGCTGCTATATTCGGGAGGAAAGCGCATGTGCATGTCCCCCACTCGAGACGAGGACTGACTCCCCTGGGGAGACTCCAGAAGTACCCCAAGATCCATGTCAGCCGTGGAGAGGAATCCTCAGATTCCAGCACGGACTCCAGACAGGGACCTAGATCCCGGCAATGACGGAAGTGGAATCCCGTGAGGCCCCCGAGCAACTCGCATGGGGACTGGCCTTTCCTGAGGCCACCAGAGCGGGTCCCGGATGTCCCCGTCGTAAGATGAGAGCACCTACCACAACTCGGGAAAATCCAGGAGGTTTTCCCCTCCAGGCGAGATTAGGCCCATTTCTGCTGAGGTGTCTCGAGGCTAATCACACCTAACTTCTGGAACTTCCAAAGGGTCATTGACAACCTTGCTGCAACTCAATAAGTTCCCCGACATACCCGTCTCCATTTGAGAGGAAGCACGAGAGTCCCGCTCACATCCAGAGGAGCCCCGTTTCCGCCTCCTAGATCTTGAGGAGGGATCCTTTCACTGCGTGTTCGGGAAAGAATTCCCGGCGTTCCCGTCGCATCTCAAGAGGAGGCGATCTCCACAGGAAAGGCGAGAGGAACTCCAGGGTCGTGCCACCATTTCCAGAGTCCCCCAGTTGTCTCAGTCCATTCCAGGGAAACCTGTTTTCCCTGCACTGCATCGACTTTCAAGCCGAGGATAGACTCACACCACGGTGGCACGTGGGACAGCCCTGTGGGAAAGCCTCGAGGGAAACCCACAGATCCCGTGATCCTCGCGAAGGGAAGCGGGACACTGCTGCTACAGCTCGGTAGGAAAGAGCACGTGCATGCCCCCACTCGATACGAGGACAGACTCCGCTGGGGAGACTCCAGAAGTACCCCAAGATCCATGTCAAATAGGTGAGGAATCCTCCGGTTGGGGCACCAAATCCACTCACGGTCTTAGGCCCTGGCATCGACGGGAGAGAAATCCCGACCGGTCCCCGAGGAACTCGCATGGTGACTGGCCTTTCCTGAGGCCACCAGAGCGGGTCCCTGAGGTCCTCGTCGTAAGTCGAGAGCACCTGCCGCAACTCAAGAAAATCCAGGAGGTTCACCCCTCCAGGCGAGATGACGCCCGTTTCCCATGAGGCGTCTCGAGGCTAATCACACCTAACCTCTGGAACTTCCAAACGGTCCTTCACAACCTTGCTGCAACTCAAGAAGTTTCCCGACATACCCGTCTCCACTCGAGAATAAGCACGAGAGTCACGCCCACATCCAGAGGAGGCCCGTTTCCACCTCATAGCTCGAGAGGAGGGATCCTTTCCCTGCGTGGCCATTCAAGAATTCCCGGCGTTCCCGTCGCTACTGAAGAGGAGGCGCTCTCCACAGGAGAGGCGAGAGGACCTCCAGCAGAGTCCCCCAGAATTCTCAGTCCATTCCAGGGAAACCTGTTTTCCCTGCCCTACCTCGACTTTCAAGCCGAGGATCGACTCACTAAACGGTGCCATGTGGGACAGCCCTGTGGGAAAGCCTCGTTGGAAAGCCTGGTGGGAAAGCCTCGAGAGAAAGCCACAGATCCCTTGATCCATGGGAAGGGAAGCGTGACACTGCTGCTACAGCTCGGGAGGAAAGCGCACGTGCATGCCCCCACTAGAGACGAGGACTGACTCCGCTGGGGAGACTCCAGAAGTACCCCAAGTTCCATGTCAGCACTGGAGAGTAATCCTCAGGCTCCGGGACCGACTCCACACGAGGTCTTAGGCCCCGGCATCAACGGGAGAGGAATCCCGAGAGGCCCCGAACAACTCGCATGGGGACTGTCCTTTCCTGAGGCCAGCAGAGCGGGTCTCTGAGGTCCCAGTCCGAAGTCGAGAGCACCTGCCGCAACCCAAGAAAATCCAGGAGGTTCTCCCCTCCAGGCGAGATGAGGCCCATTTCCGCTGAGGCGTCTTGAGGCCAATCACATCTAACCTATGGAACTTACAAAGGGTTCTTCACACCCTTGCTGCAACTCAAGAAGTTCCCCGACATACCCGTCTCCACTCGGGAGGAATCACGAGTGTCCCGCCCACATCCAGAGGAGCCCCATTTCCGCCTCCTAGCTTGAGAGGAGGGATCCTTTCCCTGCGTGTTGGGGAAAGAATTCCCCGCGTTCCCGTCGCATCTCAAGTGGAGGCGCTGTCCACAGGAAAGTCGAGAGGAACTACAGGGTCGTGCCACCATTCCCAGAGTCCCCCAGATGTCTCAGTCCATTCCAGGGAAACCTGATTTCCCTGCACTGCCTCAACTTTCAAGTCGAGGATCGACTCACACCACGGTGGCACGTGGGACAGCCCTGTGGGAAAGCCTCGTGGGAAAGCCTCATGGGAAAGCCTCGAGGGAAAGCCACAAATCCCTTGATGCACGCGAAGGGAAGCGTGACACTGCTGCTACATCTCGGGAGGAAAGCGCACGTGCATGCCCCCACTCGAGACGAGGACTGCCTCCCCTGGGTAGACTCCAGAAGTACCCCAAGATCCATGTCAACACTGGAGAGGAATCCTCAGGTTCCGGCACCGATTCCACACAAGGTCTTAGGCCCCAGCATCGACGGGAGAGCAATCCCGAGAGGCTCCCGAGCAACTCGCATGTGGACTGGCGTTTCCTGAGGCCACCATAGCGGATCCCTGAGGTACCCGTCGTTAGTCGAGAGCACCTGCCGCAACTCGAGAAAATCCAGGAGGTTCTCCCCTCCAGGTCGAGATGAGGCCCATTTCCGCTGAGGCGTCTAGAGGCTAATCACATCTAACATCTGGAACTTCCAAAGGGTCCTTCACACCCTTGCTGCAACTCAAGAAGTTCCCCGACATACCCGTCTCCCCTCGACAGGAAGCACGAGAGTCCCGCCCACATCCAGAGGAGCCCCGTTTCCGCCTCCTAGCTCGAGAGGAGGGATCCTTTCCCTGCGTGGTCGGGAAAGAATTCCCAGCGTTCCCGTCGCATCTCAAGAGGAGGCGCTCTCCACAGGAAAGGCGAGAGGAACTCCAGGGTCGTGCCACATTCCCAGAGTCCCCCAGATGTCTCAGTCCATTCCAGGGAAACCTGTTTTCTCTGCACTGCCTCGACTTTCAAGCCGAGGATCGACTCACACCCCGGTGGCACGTGGGAGAGCCCTGTGGGAAAGCCTCGTGGGAATGCCACAGATCCCTTGATATACGCGAAGGGAAGCGTGAGACTGCTGCTACAGCTCGGGAGGAAAGCGCACGTGCATGCCCCCACTCGAGACGAGGACTGCCTCCCCTGGGGAGACTCCAGAAGTACCCCAAGATCCATGTCAGCACTGGAGAGGAATCCTCAGGTTCCGGCACCGACTCCACACAAGATCTTAGGCCCCGGCATCGAGGTGAGAGGAATCCCGAGAGTCCCCCGAGCAACTCGCATGGGGACTGGCCTTTCCTGAGGCCACCAGAGCGGGTCCCTGAGGTCCCCGTCGTAAGTCGAGAGCACCTGCCGCAACTCGAGAAAATCCAGGAGGTTCTCCCCTCCAGGCGAGATGAGGCCCATTTCCGCTGAGGCGTCTCGATTCTAATCACACCTAACCTCTGGAACTTCCAAAGGGTCCTTCATACCCTTGCTGCAACTCAAGAAGTTCCCCGACATACCCGTCTCCACTCGAGAGGAAGCACGAGAGTCCCGCCCACATCCAGAGGAGCCCCGTTTCCGCCTCCTAGCTCGAGAGGAGGGATCCTTTCCCTGCGTGGTCGGGAAAGAATTCCCGGCGTTCCCAGCGCATCTCAAGAAGAGGCGCTCTCCACAGGAAAGGCAAGATGGAACTCGAGGGTCGTGCCACCATTCCCAGAGTCCGCCAGAAAATTCCTTGTCGGGAATTTTATTGGTCTTCCTTGTAAACCTAGCTATTCAGCCTTTTTCCTCCAGTTAATCTTCTTACTACCCTATAATTTCTTAATCTCATCTTACATTAATAAATACACAAGACTTTCCACGTCAACGCCGTCCATCCATCGAATTCCCTGGATCCAGCGGGGCTGGACCCCGGCACACTGAGATATCTGGGGGACTCTTGGAATGATGGCACGACACTGGAGTTTCTCTCGCCTTTCCTGTGGAGAGCGCCTCCTCATGAGATGCGACGGGAACACCGGGAATTCTTTCCGGAACATACAGGGAAAGGATACCTGACCGCGAGGTACGAGGCGGAAACGGAGCTCCTCTGGATGTGGGCGGGACTCTCGTGCTTCCTCTCGAGTGGAGTCAGGTATGTTGGGGAACTTCTAGAGTTGTAGCAAGGGTGTGAAGGACCCTTTGGAAGTTCAAGGGGTTAGGTGTGATTAGCCTCGAGACGCCTGAGCGGAAATGGGCCTCATCTCGCCTGGAGGGGAGAACCTCCTGGATTTTCTCGAGTTGCGGCAGGTGCTCTCACCTTACGACGGGGACCTCAGGGACCCGCTCTGGTGGCCTCAGGAAAGGCCAGTCCCCATGCGAGTTGCTCGGGGGCCTCTCGGGATTCCTCTCCCTTCGACGTCGGGGCCTAAGACCTTGTGTGGAGTCGGTGCGGAACCTGAGGATTCCTCTCCAGTGCTGACATGCATCTTGCGGTACTTCTGGAGTCTCCCCAGGGGAGTCAGTCCTCGTCTCGAGTGGGGGCATGCACGTTCGCTTTCCTCCCGAGCTGTAGCAGAACTGTCACGCTTCCCTTCGCTTGGATCAAGGGATCTGTGGCTTTCCCTCGTGGCTTTCCCACGAGGCTTTCCCACAGGGCTGTCCCACGTGCCATCGTGGTGTGAGTCGATCCTCGGCTAGAAATTCGAGGCAGTGCAGGGAAATCAGGTTTCCCTGGAATGGACTGAGACATCTGGGGGACTCTGGGAATGGTGGCACGACCCTGGAGTTCCTCTCGCCTTTCCTGTGGAGAGCGCCTCCTCTTGAGATGCGCCAGGAACGCCAGGAATTCTTTCCTGACTACGCAGGGAAAGGATCCCTCCTCTCGAGCTAGGAGGCGGAAACGGGGCTCCTCTGGATGTGGGCGGGTCTCTGGTGCTTCCTCTCGTGTGGAGACGGGTATGTCGGGGAACTTCTTGACTTGCAGCAAGGGTGTGAAGGACCCTTTGGAAGCTCCAGAGGTTAGGTGTGATTAGACTCGAGACGCCTCAGCAGAAATGGGCCTCATCTCGCCTGCAGGGGAGAACCTCCTGGATTTTCTCGAGTTTCAGCAGGTGCTCTCCAGTTACGACCAGGACTTATGTAACCCGCTCTGGTCCGCTCAGGAAATGCCAGTCCACTTGCGAGTTGCTAAGGGGCCTCTCGGGATTCCTCTCCGGTCGACGACGGGGTCTAAGACCTTGTTTGGAGTCGGTGCCCGAACCTGAGGTTTCCTCTCCAGTGCTGACATGGATCTTGGGGTACTACTGGAGTTTCCACAGGGGAGTCATCTTCGTCTCCAATGGGGGCATGCACGTGCGCTTTTCTCCCGAGCATTAGGAGCAGAGTCAATTTTCCCGTTGGGTTGATCAAGGGGTTTCTTGTTTTCCCTCGAGGCTTTCCCACGAGACTTTCCCACGAGGCTTTCCCACAGGGCTGTCCCACGTGCCACCATTGTGTGAGTCGGTCCTCCGCGTGAACGTCGAGGCAGTGCAGGGTAAACAAGTTCCTCTGGAAAGGACTGAGACATCTGGGGGACTCTTGGAATGGTGGAACGACCCTGGAGTTCCTCTCACCTTTCTTGTGGAGCGTGCCTCCTCTTGAGATGCGACAGGTACGACAGGAATTCTTTCCCGGCCAATCAGGGAAAGCATCCCTCACATTGAGCTAGGAGGGGGAATTGGGGCTCCTCTGGATGTGGGTGGTACCCTGGTGATTCCTATGTAGTGGCGACGGGTCTCTCCTGGATCTTCTTGAGTTGCAACAAGGGTGTGAAGGACCCTTTGGAAGTTCCAGAGGTTAGGTGTGATTAGCCTCGAGACGTCTCAGTGGAAATGGGCCTCATCTCGCCTGAAGGGGAGAATCTCCTTCATTTTCTCGAGTTGTGGCAGGTGCTCTCGACTTACGACGGGGACCTCAGGGACCTGTTCTGTTGGCCTTAGGAAGACCAGTCCCCATGCGAGTTGCTAGAGGGCCTCTCGGGATTCCTCACCGGTAGATGCCGGGGCCCAAGACCTTCGGTGGAGTGGGGGCCAGAACCTGAGTATTCCTCTCCAGTGCTGACATGTTTTTGGGATACTTCTGAAGTCTCCCAAGGGGAATCAGTCCTCGTCTCGAGTGGGGGCATGCGCATGCTCTTTCCTCCCGAGCTGTAGCAGCAGTGTCATGCTTCCCGTCGCGTGGATCAATGGATCTGTGGCTTTTCCTCTAGGCTTTTCCTAGAGGATTTCCCACGAGGCTTTCCCACAGGGCTTTCCCCCGTGCCACCGTGGTGTGAGGCGATCCTCGGCATGAAAGTTTAGGCACTCTGTAAAAACAAGATCCTCTGGAATGGACTGAGACATCTGGGGACGCTTGAAATGGTGGCACGACCATGGAGTTCCTCTCTCCCTTCCTGTGGAGAGCGCCTCCACCTGAGATGCGACGGGAATGCCGGAAGTTCTTTCCCGACCAAGCAGGGAAAGGATCCCTCATCTCTAGCTAGGAGGATGAAACGGGGCTACTCTGGATGTGGGCAGGACCCTCGTGTTTCCTCTCGAGTGGAGATGGGAATGTCGGGGAACTTCTTGAGTTGCAGCAAGGGTGTGAAGGACCCTTTGGAAGTTCCAGAGATTAGATGTAATTAGCCTCGAGACACCTCATTGGAAATGGGCCTCATCTCGCCTGGAGGGGAGAACCTCCTGGATTTTCTCGAGTTGCGGCAGGTGCTCCCGACTTACGACGGGGACCTCAGGGACCCGCTCTGGTGGCTTCATCAAAGTCCAGTCCCCATGCCAGATGCTGGGGGGCTTCTCTTGATAACTCTCCTGTTGATGCCCGGGCCGAACAACTTGTGTGGATTCGGGGCCGGAACCTGAGGTTTCCTCAGCAGTGCTGACATGGATATTGGGGTTCTTCTGGAGTCTCACCTGGAGAGTCAATCCTCCTCTCAAGTGAGGGCACGCACGTGTGCTTTCCTCCCGAGCTGTAGCAGCAGGGTCACGCTTCCCGTCGTGTGGATCAAGGGATCTGTGGCTTTCCCTGGAGGCTTTCCCACGAGGCTTTCTCACAGGGCTTTCCCTCGTGCCACCGTGGTGTGAGTTGATCCTCAGCGTGAAAGTCGAGGCAGTGCAGGGAAAACAGGTTCCTCTGAATTGGACTGATGCTGGGAGCCAGTATGAGGACTCCCGCCCGTGATAACGTCATGAGGAAGAAAGCTGACATAGGCATGGTGTGTTCAGACTTCAGGGACCCCTCTGGAAGTTCCTACGCACGTACCCCAACAAAAATCTGCCGGCTTTTTGCTCTGCTTTTCCACTCTTCTGACATTTTCTGGAAAAAGTCAATTCAGGGCTTTAGTCTTCTGCATTTGAAAGAGTGTTTCAATCCAAAAACCCTCTGAATGCTTTCTAGCCTGCCTGCAGGACTCGTACAGCTGGGCATGTGATTGTTTGAGGCCTCCTTTCCCCAGGAGGCACAGGAAGCTTAAAGCATCCTAGGAATGTAGGGGCATCCGAGGAGTCAAAATCTTTATAATAGGACTGATTAAAAGTTTCATTTTTTGGGTCAATGCTTGCTGCTAAATTTTCATATCCTTTATTTTTAGATAGAGTTGGTATATTAAAAAAACAAGTAGTAGACCTGGTATTAGCAACATTAGATCTTTGAGTTAAGTACTTTCTTTGTTATAACCCACTGCACCTTTGTTCTATAGAGATGTAACTTTAATGCTTTAAGGAAATGCAGATTAAAGAAAAACACTTCAGAGGAAACAAAATTAACATTCATTAAGGAAGAGAGCCAAAAAGTGTTTAACAAGCCTCTTGGCCAGAAGATAATGTAAATCACCAGAGACCTTTTGTATACAAAATGATGTACAGAAAGAGTCTGGGGTGCGAACGCTACATAATTTTGTGTTACCCATTGAACTCCATGTTTTATCAAAAGTATAAAAGGCTTTATGAACAATAAAGGATGGGGGCAGTTTCTCGGACCAGTTTCTCGAACTAGTCTCTCGGCCTGGTTTCTTGGGACTCAGGCTCCCCCCGTGTCTTTTTCTCTCTTTCTTCTTCTCTCCCTTTCCTTCTCTCTGCTTTTTACTTTAACTTAAGGCTGAATCTCCACCAGGGGCGCGGAGGCTCGCCAGGTCTACTTACTTGCCTGGCTGTTAAGACCTGCACGAAAGGGAGCTTAAGGCGAGGCACCCTTAGATATTCAAGCAGGGGCTGGTGGCCCAACGTAGATGGTGAAAATTCCTTGTCTGGAATTTTATTGGTCTTCCACGTAAACCAAGCTATTCAGCCCTTTTCCTCCAGTTAATCTTCTTACTACACTATAATTTCTTAATCTAATCTTACATTAATAAATAAAAAAGACTTTCCACGACAACGCGTCCATCCCGTCGAATTCCCTGGATCCAGCGGGGCTGGACCGCGGCAGACTGAGATATCTGGAGGACTCTTGGAATGGTGGCACAACCCTGGAGTTCCTCCGCCTTTCCTGTGGAGAGCGCCTCCTCATGAGATGCGACGGGAACACCGGGAATTCTTTCCCGAACATGCAGGGAAAGGATACCTGACCTCGAGGTATGAGGTGGAAACGGGGCTCCTCTGGATGTGGGCGGGATTCTCGTGCTTCCTCTCGAGTGGAGTCAGGTATGTCGGAGAACTTCTTGAGTTGCAGCAAGGGTGTGAAGGACCCTTTGGAAGTTCCAGATGTTAGGTATGGTTAGCCTCGAGACGCCTCAGAGGAAAAGGGCCTCTTCTCGCCTGGAGGGGAGAACGTCCTGGATTTTCTCGAGTTGCCGGCAGGTGCTCTTTGACTTACTACGGGGACCTCAGGGACCCGCTCTGGTGACCTCAGGAAAGGCCAGTCCCATGCAAGTTGCTCGGGGGCCTCTCGAGATTCCTCTCCCGTCGATGCCGGGGCCTAAGACCCTGTGTGGAGTCGGTGCCGGGAACCTGAGGTTTCCTCTCCAGTGCTGACATGGATCTTGGGGTACTTCTGGAGTCTCCCAGGGGAGTTAGTCGTCGTCTTGTGTGGGGGCATGAAACGTGCGCTTTCCTCCCGAGCTGTAGCAGCAGTGCAATGCTTCCCTTTGCGTGGATCAAGGGATCTGTGGCTTTCCCTCGAGGCTTTCCCACGAGGCTTTCCCACAGGGCTGTCCCACGTGCCATCGTGGTGTGAGTCGATCCTCGGCTAGAAATTCGAGGCAGTGCAGGGAAATCAGGTTTCCCTGAAATGGACTGAGACATTCTGGGGGACTCTGGGAATGGTGGCACGGACCCTGGAGTTCCTCTCGCCTTTCCTGTGGAGAGCGCCTCCTCTTGAGATGCGACAGGAACGCCGGGAATTCTTTCCCGACCACGCAGGGAAAGGATCCCTCCTCTCGAGCTAGGAGGCGGAAACGGGGCTCCTATGGATGTGGGCGGGTCTCTGGTGCTTCCTCTCGAGTGGAGACGGGTATGTCGGGGAACTTCTTGAGTTGCAGCAAGGGTGTGAAGGGTCCTTTGAAGTTCCAAAGGTTAGGTGTGATTAGCCTCGAGACGCCTCAGCGGAAATGGGCCTCATCTCGCCTGGAAGGGAGAACCTCCTGGATGTACTCAAGTTGCGGCAGGTGCTCTCGACTTACGACGGGGACTTCAGGGAGCCGCTCTGGTGGCCTCAGGAAAGGCCAGTCCCCATGCGAGTTGCTCGGGGTCCTCTCGGGATTTTCTCAAGTCGATGCCGGGGCCTAAAAACTTGTGTGGAGACGGTGCTGGAACCTGAGGATTCCTCTCCAGTGCTGACATGGATCTTGGGGTACCTGCGGAGTGTCACCCACGGAGTCAGTCCTCGTCTCAAGTGGGGCATGCCCCTTCGCTTTCGCTC
>NW_017212688.1:0-16334 GCF_001704415.2 Capra hircus
GGGCAGTGCACGTGCGCTCTCCTCCGAGCTTGGAGCGCAATTGTTCGCTTCCTTCGACACCAGTGGATCAAGGAGATCTTGGCATATCCTTGATTCTCCCAGGAGGCTCTTCCCACGCGAGGCTTTCCCACAGGCTGCCCATTGGCCACCTTGATGTGAGACGATCCTCGGCTTGAAAGTCAAGGCAGTGCAGGGAAAACAGGTTCCCTGGAATGGACTGAGACATCTGGGGGACTGTGGGAATGGTGGCACGACCCCCTGGAGTTCCTCTCGCCTTTCCTGTGGAGAGCGCCTCCTCTTGAGATGCGACGGGAACACCAGGATTTCTTTCCCAACCACGCAGGGAAAGGATCCCTCCTCTCGAGCTATGAGGCGGAAACGGGGCTCCTCTGGATTGGCGCGGAACTCTCGTGCTTCCTCTCGAGTGGAGACGGGTATGTCGGGGAGCCTCATGGGTTGCAGTAAGGGTGTGAAGGACTCTTTGTAAGTTCCAGTGTGTTAGGTGTCATTAGCCTAGAGACGTCTGAGCGGAAAATGGGCCTCATCTCGCCTGGAGGGAGAACCTCCTGGATTTTCTCGAGTTGCGGCAGGTACTCTCGACTTACGACGGGGACCTGAGGGACCCGCTCTGGTGGCCTCAGGAAAGGCCAGTCCCCATGCGAGTTTCTCGGGGGCCTCTCGGGATTCACTCCCGTCGATGCCGGGGCCTAAGATCTTGTGTGAGTCCGGTGCCGGAACCTGAGGATTCCTCTCCAGTGCTGACATGAATCTTGGGGTATTCTGGAGTCTCACCAGGGAGTCAGTCCTCGTCTCGAGTGGAGGCATGCACGTGCGTTTTCCTTCCGAGCTGTAGCTGCAGTGTCGGGCTTCCCTTCGCGTGCATCAAGGGATCTGTGTGGCTTCCCCTCGAGGCTTTCCCACGAGGCTTTCCCAGAGGGCAGTCCCACGTGCCACCCTGGGTGTAGTCGCCCCTCGGCTTGAAAGTCGAGGCAGTGCAGGGAAAACAGGTTTCCCTGGAATGGACTGAGACATCTGGGGGACTCTGGGAATGGTGGCACGACCCTGGATTTCCTCTTGCCTTTCCTGTGGAGAGTGCCTCCTCTTGAGATGCGACGGGAACGCCGGGAATTCTTTCCCGACCACGCAGGGAAAGGATCCCTCCTCTCGAGCTAGGAGGCGGAAACGGGGCTCCTCTGGATGTGGGCGGGACTCCCGTGCTTCCTCTCGAGTGGCGACGGGTATGTCGGGCAACTTCTTGAGTTGCAGCAAGGTTGTGAAGGACCCTTTGGAAGTTGCAGAGGTTAGGTCTGATTACCCTGAGACGCCTCAGCACAAATGCGCCTCATCTCGCCTGGAGGGAGAACCTGCTGGATTTTCTCGAGTTGCGGCAGGTGCTCTCGACTTACGACGGGGGACCTCAAAGTCCCGCTCTGGTGGCCTCAGGAAAGGCCAGCCCATGCGAGTTGCTCTCGGGCCTCTCGGGATTCCACTCCCGTCTATGCTGGGTCCTAAGACCTTGTGTGGAGTCAGTGCCCGAACCTGAGGATTCCTCTCCATTGCCGACATGGATCTTGGGGTACTTCTGGAGTCTCCCCAGGGGAGTCAGTCCTCGTCTCGAGTGGGGGCATGCACGTGCGCTTTCCTCCCGTGCTGTAGCAGCCAGTGTCAAGCTTCCCTTCGCGTGGATCAAGGGATCTGTGGCTTTCCCTCAAGGCTTTCCCACGAGGCTTTCCCACAGGGCCCTCCCACGTGCCACCGTGGTGTGAGTCGATCCTCGGCTTGAAAGTCAAGGCAGTGCCAGGGAAAACAGGTTTCCCTGGAATAGACTGAGACATCTGGGGGACTGTGGGAATGGTGGCACGACCCTGGAGTTCCTCTCGCCTTTCCTGAGGAGAGCGCCTCCTCTTGAGATGCGACGGGAATGCCGGAAATTCGTTCCCCGAACATGCAGTGAAAGTATCCCTCCTCTCGAGCTATGAGATGGAAACGGGGCTCCTCTGGGTGTGGGCGGGACTCTCGTGCTTCCTCTCGAGTGGAGACGGGTATGTCGGGGAAGTTCTTAAGTTGCAGCAAAAGTGTTTAGGACCCTTTGGGAGTTCCAGAGGTTAGGTGTGATTAGCCTCGTGACGCATTAGCGGAAATAGGCCTCATCTCGCCTGGAGGGGGAGAACCTCCAGGATTTTCTCGAGGTACGGAAGGTGCTCTCGACTTACGACGGGGAACTCAGGGACCCGCTCTGTTGACCTCAGGAAAGGCCAGTCACCATGGGAGTTGCACGGGGGCCTCTCGGGATTCCTCTCCATCGATGCCGGAGCATAAGACCTTGTGTGGAGTCGGTGCCGGAACCTGAGGATTCCTCTCCAGTGCTGACATGGATCTTGGGGTACTTCTGGAGTCTCCCCAGGGGAGTCAGTCCTCGTCTCGTGTGGGGGCATGCACGTGCGCTTTCCTCCCGAGCTGTAGCAGCAGTGTCGCGCTTCCCTTCGCGTGGATCAAGGGATCTGTGGCATTCGCTTGAGGCTTTCCCAGGAGGCTTTCCCCACGAGGCTTTCCCACAGGGCTGTCCCACTTGCCACCGTTGTGTGAGACGATCCTCGGCTTGAAAGTCGAGGCAGTGCAGGGAAAAACAGGTTTCCCTGGAATGGACTGAGACATCTGGGGGACTGTGGGAATGGTGGCACGACCCTGGAGTTCCTCTCGCCTTTCCTGTGGAGAGCGCCTCCTCTTGAGATGCGACGGGAACACCAGGATTTCTTTCCCAACCACGCAGGGAAAGGATCCCTCCTCTCGAGCTATGAGGCGGAAACGGGGCTCCTCTGGATGTGGGCGGAACTCTCGTGCTTCCTCTCGAGTGGAGACGGGTATGTCGGGGAGCCTCATGGGTTGCAGTAAGGGTGTGAAGGACTCTTTGTAAGTTCCAGGTGTTAGGTGTCATTAGCCTAGAGACGTCTGAGCGGAAATGGGCCTCATCTCGCCTGGAGGGGAGAACCTCCTGGATTTTCTCGAGTTGCGGCAGGTACTCTCGACTTACGACGGGGACCTGAGGGACCCGCTCTGGTGGCCTCAGGAAAGGCCAGTCCCCATGCGAGTTTCTCGGGGGCCTCTCGGGATTCCACTCCCGTCGATGCCGGGGCCTAAGATCTTGTGTGGAGTCGGTGCCGGAACCTGAGGATTCCTCTCCAGTGCTGACATGAATCTTGGGGTATTCTGGAGTCTCACCAGGGGGAGTCAGTCCTCGTCTCGAGTGGAGGCATGCACGTGCGTTTTCCTTCCGAGCTGTAGCTGCAGTGTCGGGCTTCCCTTCGCGTGCATCAAGGGATCTGTGGCTTCCCCTCGAGGCTTTCCCACGAGGCTTTCCCAGAGGGCAGTCCCACGTGCCACCCTGGTGTGAGTCGCCCCTCGGCTTGAAAGTCGAGGCAGTGCAGGGAAAACAGGTTTCCCTGGAATGGACTGAGACATCTGGGGGACTCTGGGAATGGTGGCACGACCCTGGATTTCCTCTTGCCTTTCCTGTGGAGAGTGCCTCCTCTTGAGATGCGACGGGAACGCCGGGAATTCTTTCCCCGACCACGCAGGGAAAGGATCCCTCCTCTCGAGCTAGGAGGCGGAAACGGGGCTCCTCTGGATGTGGGCGGGACTCCCGTGCTTCCTCTCGAGTGGCGACGGGTATGTCGGGCAACTTCTTGAGTTGCAGCAAGGTTGTGAAGGACCCTTTGGAAGTTGCAGAGGTTAGGTCTGATTACCCTGAGACGCCTCAGCACAAATGCGCCTCATCTCGCCTGGAGGGGAGAACCTGCTGGATTTTCTCGAGTTGCGGCAGGTGCTCTCGACTTACGACGGGGACCTCAAAGTCCGCTCTGGTGGCCTCAGGAAAGGCCAGCCCATGCGAGTTGCTCTCGGGCCTCTCGGGATTCCACTCCCGTCTATGCTGGGTCCTAAGACCTTGTGTGGAGTCAGTGCCCGAACCTGAAGGATTCCTCTCCATTGCCGACATGGATCTTGGGGTACTTCTAGAGTCTCCCCAGGGAAGTCAGTCCTCGTCTCGAGTGGGGCGTCACGGGCGATTTCCTCCCGAGCTGTAGCAGCAGTGTCACGCTTCCCTTCACGTGGATCAAAGGATATGTGACTTTCGCTCGAGGCTTTCCCATGAGGCTTAACCACGAGGCTTTCCCACAGGGCTGTCCCACGTGCCACCGTGGTGTGAGTCGATCCTCGGCTTGAAAGTCGAGGCAGTGCAGGGAAAACAGGTTTCCCTGGAATAGACTGAGACATCTGGGGGACTGTGGGAATGGTGGCACGACCCTGGAGTTCCTCTCGCCTTTCCTGAGGAGAGCGCCTCCTCTTGAGATGCGACGGGAATGCCGGAAATTCGTTCCCGAACATGCAGTGAAAGTATCCCTCCTCTCGAGCTATGAGATGGAAACGGGGCTCCTCTGGGTGTGGGCGGGACTCTCGTGCTTCCTCTCGAGTGGAGACGGGTATGTCGGGGAAGTTCTTAAGTTGCAGCAAAAGTGTTTTAGGACCCTTTGGGAGTTCCAGAGGTTAGGTGTGATTAGCTTCGTGACGCATTAGCGGAAATAGGCCCTCATCTCGCCTGGAGGGGAGAACCTCCAGGATTTTCTCGAGGTATGGCAGGTGCTCTCGACTTACGACGGGGAACTCAGGGACCCGCTCTGTTGACCTCAGGAAAGGCCAGTCCACCATGGGAGTTGCACGGGGGCCTCTCGGGATTCCTCTCCCATCGATGCCGGAGCATAAGACCTTGTGTGGAGTCGGTACCGGAACCTGAGGATTCCTCTCCAGTGCTGACATGGATCTTGGGGTACTTCTGGAGTCTTCCCAGGGAGTCAGTCCTCGTCTCGTGTGGGGTCATGCACGTGCGTTTTCCTCCCGAGCTGTAGCAGCAGTGTCACGGTTCCCTTCGCGTGGATCAAGGGATCTGTGGCTTTCCCTCGAGGCTTTCCCACGAGGCTTTCCCACGAGGCTTTCCCACGAGGCTTTCCCATAGTGCTGTCCCACGTGCCACCGTGGTGTGAGTCAATCCTCGGCTTGAAAGTCGAGGCAGTGCTGGGAAAACAGGTTTCCCTGGAATGGACTGTGACATCTGGGGGACTCTGGGAATGGTGGCACGACCCTGAGTTCCTCTCGCCTTTCCTGTGGAGAGCGCCTCCTCTTGAGATGCGACGGGAATGCCGGGAATTCTTTCTGAACACGAGGGAAAGGATCCCTCCTCTCGAGCTCGGAGTCGGAAATGGGGCTCCTCTGGATGTAAGCGGGACTCTCGTGCTTCCTCTCGAGTGGAGACGTGTATGTCGGGAACTTCTTGAGTTGCTGCAAGGGTGTGAAGGACTCTTTGGAAGTTCCAGATGTTAGATGTGATTAGCCTCAAGACGCCTCAGCGGAAATGGGCCTCATCTCGCCTGGAGGGGAGAACCTCCTGGATTTTCTCGAGTTGCGGCAGGTGCTCTCGACTTACGACGGGGACCTCAGGGACCCGCTCTGGTGGCCTCAGGAAAGGCCAGTCCCCATGCGAGTTGCTCGGGGGCCTCTCGGGATTCCTCTCCCTTCGATGCAGGGGCCTAAGACCTTGTGTGGAGTCGGTGCCGGAACCTGAGCATTCCTCTCTAGTGCTGACATGGTTCTTGGTGTACTTCTGGATTCTCCCCAGGGGAGTCAGTCCTCGTCTCGAGTTGGGGCATGCACCTGCGCTTTCCTCCCGAGCCATAGCAGCAGTGTCACGCTTCCCTTCGCTTGAATCAAGGGATGAGGGGCTTTCCCTCGAAGCTTTGCCACGAGGCTTTCCCACGAGGCTTTCCCACAGGGCTGTCCCACGTGCCACCGTGGTGTGAGTCGAACCACGGCTTGAAAATCAAGGCAGTTCAGGGAAAACAGGTTTCCTTGGAATGAACTGAGACATCTGGTGGACTCTGGGAATGGTGGCACGACCCTGGAGTTCCTCTCGCCTTTCCTGTGAAGAGCACCTCCTCTTGAGATGCGAAGGGAACGCCGGGAATTCTTTCCCGATCACGCAGTGAAAGGATCCCTCCTCTCTAGATAGGAGGCAGACACGGGGCCCCTCTGGATGTGGGCAGAACTCTAGTGCTTCCTCTCGAGTGGAGACGGGTATGTCTGGGAACTTCTTGAGTTGCAGCAAGGTTGTGAAGGACCCTTTGGAAGTTCCAGATGTTAGATGTGATTAGCCTCGAGAAGCCTCAGCGCAAATGGGCCTCATCTCTCCTGGAGGGGAGAACCTCCTGGATTTTCTCGAGTTGCGGCAGGTGCTCTCCGCTTCCGACGGGGACCTCAGGGACCCGCTCTGGTGGCCTCAGGAAAGGCCAGTCCTCATGCGAGTTGCTTGGGGGCCTCTCGGGATTCCTCTCCCGTAGATGCCGGGGCCGAAGATCTTGTGTGGATTCGGTGACGGCACCTGAGCATTCCTCTCCAGTACTGACATGGATCTTGGGGTACTTCTCAAGTCTCCCCATGGGAGTCAGTCCTCGTCTCGAGTGGGGGCATGCACGTGCGCTTTCCTCCCGAGCTGTAGCAGTAGTGTCGCACTTACCTTCGGGTGGATCAAGGGATCTGTGCTTTCCCTCGAGGCTTTCCCACGAGGCTTTCACACGAGGCTTTCAAACAGGGCTGTCCCACGTGCCACCGTGGTGTGAGTCGATCCTCGGCTTGAAAGTCGAGGCAGTGCAGGGAAAACAGGTTTCCCTGGAATGGACTGAGCCATCTGGGGGACTCTGGGAATGGTGGCCCGACCCTGAACTCGTGGGAAAGACTTGTGGGAAAGCCTCGTGGGAAAGCCTCGTGGGAAAGCCTCGTGGGAAAGCCTCGAGGGAAAGCCTCAGATCCCTTGTTCCACCTGACGGGAAGCGAAACACTGCTGCTTCAGTTCAGGAGGAAATGGCACATGCATGCCTCCACTCGAGACGACGACTGACTCCCCTGGGGAGACTCCAGAAGTACCCCAAGATCCATGTCAGCACTGGAGAGGAATCCTCAGGTTCCAGCACGACCCCACACAAGGTCTTAGGCCCCGGCATCGACGGGAGAGGAATCCCAAGAGCCCCCTAGCAACTCGCATGGGTTCTTGCCTTTCTTGAGGCCACCAAAGCGGGTCTCTGAGGACACCGTGGTAAGTCGAGAGCACCTGCCGCAACTCGAGAAAATCCAGGAGGTTGTCCCCTCCAGGCGAGATGAGGCCCATTTCCGCTGAGGCGTCTCGAGGCTAATTACACCTAACCTCTGGAACTCCCAAAGGGACCCTCCCACCCTTGCTGAAATTCAAGAAGTTACCCGACATACCCCTCTCCACACGAGAGGAAGCACGAGGGTCCCGCCCACATCCAGAGAAGCCCCGTTTCCGCCTCCTAGCTCGAGAGGAGGGATCCTTTCCCTGCGTGGTCGGGAAAGAATTCCCGGCGTTCCCGTCGCATCTCAAGAGGAGGCGTTCTACACAGGAAAGGCGACAAGAACTCCAGGGTCGTGCCACCATTCCCAGAATCCCCCATATGTCTCAGTCCATTCCAGGGAAACCTGTTTTCCCTGCACTGCCTCGATTTTCAAGCCGAGGATCGAATCACACCACGGTGGCACGTGGTACAGCCCTGTGGGAAAGCCTCGTGGAAAAGCCTCGTGGGAAAGCCACAGATCCCTTGATCCACACGAAGGGACCGTGACACTGCTGCTACAGCTCGGGAGGAAAGCGCACGTGCATGCCCCCACTCGAGACGAGGACTGACTCCCCTGGGGAGACTCCAGAAGTACCCCAAGGTCCATGTCAGCACTGGAGAGGAATCCTCAGGTTCTGAACCTACTCCACACAAGATCTTAGGCCCCGGCATCGACGGGAGAGGAATCTCGAGTGTCCCCCGAGCAACTCGCATGGGGACTTGCCTCTCCTGAGGCCAAAAAAGCGGGTCTCTGAGGACACCGTGGTAAGTGGAGAGCACCTACCCCAACTCGAGTGCAACCAGGAGGTTCTCCCCGCCAGCATGATGAGGCCCATTTCCGCTGAGGCGTCTCGAGGCTAATCACACCTAACCTCTGGAACTTCCAAAGGGTCCTTCACACCCTTGCTGCAACTCAAGAAGTTCCCCGACATACCCGTCTCCACTCGAGAGAAAGCGAGAGAGTCCCGCCCAAATCCAGAGGAGCCCCGTTTCCGCCTCATAGCTCGAGAGGAGGGATCCTTTCCCTGCGTGGTCGGGAAAGAATTCCCGGCCTTGCTGTCGCATCTCAAGAGGAGGCGCTCTCCACAGGAAAGGCGAGAGGAACTCCAGGGTCGGGCCACCATTCCCAGAGTCCCCAAGATGTCTCAGTCCATTCCAGGGAAAACTGTTTTCCCTGCACTGCCTCGATTTCATGCCGAGGATCGACTTACACCACGGTGGCACGTGGGATAGCCCTGTGGGAAAGCCTCCTGGGAAAGCCTCATGGGATAGCCTCAAGGGAAAGACACTGATCCCTTGATCCACTCGACGGGAAGCGTGACACTGCTGCTACAGCTCGGGAGGGAATCGAACTGCATGCCGCCACTCGAGACGAGGACTGACTCCCCTGGGGAGACTCCAGAAGTACCCCAAGATCCATGTCAGCTTGGAGAGGAATGCTCAGGTTCTGGCACCGGACTCGTCACGAGGTCTTAGGCACCGGCATCGACGGGAGAGGGATCCCGAGAGGCCCCCGATCAACTCGCATGGGGACTGGCCTTTCCTGAGGCCAGCAGAGCGCGTCCCTGAGGTCCCCGTCATAATTTGAAAGCACCTGCCGCAACTCGAGAAAATCCAGGAGGTTCTCCCCTCCAGGCGAGATGAGGCCCATTTCTGCTCAGGCGTCTCGAGGCTAATCACACCTAACCTCTGGAACTTTCAAAGGGTTCTTCATACCCTTGCTGCAACTCAAGAAATTCCGCCGACATACCCGTCTCCACCCGAGTGGAAGCACGAGAGTTACGCCCACATCCAGAGGAGCCTCGTTTCCGCCTCCTAGCTCGAGAGGAGGGATCCTTTCCCTGCGTGGTGGGAAAGAATTCCCGTCGTTCCTGTCGCATGTCAAGAGGAGGCGCTTTCCACAGGAAAGGCGAGAGGAACTCCAGGGTCGTGCCCCCATTCCCAGAGTTCCCCAGATGTCTAAGTCCATTCCAGGGAAACCTGTTTTCCCTGCACTGCCTCGACTTTCAAGCTGAGGATCGACTCACACCACGGTGGCACGTGGGACAGCCCTGTGGGAAAGCCTCGTGGGAAAGCCTCGTGGAAAGCCTCGAGGGAAAGCCACAAATCACTTGATCTACGCGAGGGAAGCATGACACTGCTGCTACAGCTCGAGAAGAAAGCGCACGTGAAGGCGCCCACTCGAGACGAGGACTGACTCCCCTGGGTAGACTCCAGAAGTACCCCAAGATCCATGTCAGCACTGGAGAGGAATCCTCAGTTTCCGGCACCGACTCCACACAAGGTCTTAAGCCCCGGCATCGAAGGGAGAGGAATTCCGAGAGGCCCCCGAGCAACTCGCATGGGGACTGGCCTTTCCTGAGGCCACCAGAGCGGGTCCCTGATGTCCCCGTCGTAAGTCAAGAGCACCTGCCCGTAAGTCGAGACAATTCAGGAGGTTCTCCCCTCCAGGCGAGATGAGGCCCTTTTGCCCTGAGGAGTCTCGAGTCTAATCACACTGAACCTCTGGAACTTCCAAAGGGTCCTTCACACCCTTGCTGCAACTCAAGAAGTTCCCCGGTATACCTGTCTCCACTCGAGAGGAAGCACGAGAGTCCCGCCCACATCCAGAGGAGCCCCTTTTCTGCCTCATAGCTCGAGAGGATGCAACCTTTCCCTGCGTGTTCCGGAAAGAATTCCCGGAGTTCCCGTCCCATCTAAAGAGGAGGCGCTCTCCACAGGAAAGGCGAGAGGAACTCCAGGGTCGTGCACCATTCCAGAGTTCCCCAGATATCTAAGTCCATTCAAGGGAAACCTGTTTTCCCTGCACTTTCTCGACTTTCAGCAGAGGATCAACTCACACCACGGTGGCACGTGGGACAGCCCTGTGGAAAAGCCTCGTGGAAAGCCTCGAGGGAAAGCCTCAAGGGAAAGACACAGATCCCTTGATCCACTCGCCGGGAAGCGTGACCGTGCTGCTACACCTCAGAAGGAAAGCGCACGAGCATGCCCCCACTCAAGACGAGGACTGATTCCCCTGGGGACACTTCAGAAGTACCCCAAGATCCATGTCAGCACTGCAGAGGAATGCTCAAGTTCCGGCACTGACTTCACACAAGGTCTAGGCCCTGGCATCGATGGGAGAGGAATCCCCAGAGGCCCCCGAGCAACTCGCATGGGGACTGGCCTTTCCTGAGGCCACCAGAGCGGGTCCCTGAGGTCCCCGTCGAAAGTCGAGAGCACCTGCCACAACTCGATAAAATCCAGGAGGTTTTCCCCTCAGCCGAGATGAGGCCCATTTCCGCTGAGGCGTCTCGAGGCTAATCACACCTAACCTCTGGAACTTCCAAAGGGTCTTTCACAACCTTGCTGCAACTCAAGAAGTTCCCCGACATACCCGTCTCCACTCGAGAGGAATCACGAGAGTCCCTCCCACATCCAGAGGAGCCCCGTTTCCGCCTCATAGCTTGAGAGGTGGGATCCTTTCCCTGCGTAGTGGGGAAAGAATTCCCGGCGTTCCCGTCGCTTTTCAAGAGGAGGCACTCTCCACAGGAAAGGTGAGAGGAACCCCAGTGTCATGCCACCATTTCCAGAGTCCCCCCAGATATCTCAGTCAATTCCAGGGAAACCTGTTTTCCCTGCACTGCCTCGACTTTCAAGCCAAGGATCGACACACACCACGGTGGCACGTGGGACAGCTCTGTGGGAAAGCCTCGTGGGAAAGCCTCGAGAGAAAGCCACAGATCCCTTGATCCACTCGTCGGGAAGCGTGACACTGCCTGCTACAGCTCGGAAGGAAAGCGCACGTGCATGCCCCCTCTGGAGATGAGGACTGACTCCCCTGGGGAGACTCCAGAAGTACCCCAAGATCCATGTCAGCACTACAGAGGAATCCTCAGGTTCCGGCACCGAATCCACACAATTCTTAGGCCCCAGCATAGACTGGAGAGGAATCCCGAGAGGCCCCCCGAGCAATTCGCGTGGGGACTGGCCTTTCCTGAGACCACCAGAGCGGGTCCCTGAGGTCCCCGTCGAAAGTCGAGAGCACCTGCCGCAACTCGATAAAATCCAGGCGGTTCTCCCCTCCTGGCAACATGAGGACCATTTCCACTGAGGCGTCTCGAGGCTAATCACACCTAACCTCTGGAAACTTCCAAAGGGTCCTTTACACCCTTGCTGCAAATCCAGAATTTCCCCGACATAGCCGTCTCCACTCGAGAGGAAGCACGAGAGTCCCGCCCACATACAGAGGAGCACCGTTTCCGCCTCCTAGCTCGAGAGGAGGGATCCTTTCCCTCCGTGGTCGGGGAAAGAATTCCCGGCGTTCCCGTCGCATCTCAAGAGGAGGCGCTATCCACAGGAAAGTCGAGAGGAAGTCCAGGGTCGTGCCACCATTCCCAGATTCGCCAAATGTCTCAGTCCATTCCAGGGAAACCTGTTTTCCTTGCACTGCGTTGACTTTCAAGCCATCGATCGACTCACACCACGGTGGCACGTGGGATAGCCCTGTGGGAAAGCCTCGTCGGAAAGCCACAGATCCCTTGATCCAGGCGAAGGGAAGCATGACACTGCTGCCACAGCTCCGGGAGGTAAGCGCACGTGCATGCGCCCACTCAAACGGAGGACTGACTCCCCCTGGGGAGACTCCAGAAGTACCCCAAGATGGCATGTCAGCACTGCAGAGGAATCCTCAGGTTCCGGCACCGACTCCACACAAGGTCTTAGGCCCGGCATCGATGGTAGAGGAATCCCGAGAGGCCCCGAGCAACTCGCATGTGGACTGGCCTTTCCTGAGGCCTCCAGAGCGGGTCCCTGAGGTCCCCGTCGTAAGTCGAGAGCACCTGCCGCAACTCGAGAAAATCCAGGAGGTTCTCCCCCTCCAGGCGAGATGAAGCCCATTTCCGCTGAAGCGTCTGGAGGCTAATCACACCTAACCTCTGGAACTTCCAAAGGGTCCTTCACACCCTTGCTGCCACTCAAGAAGTTCCCCGACATACCCGTCTCCTCTCGATAGGAAGCACGAGGGTCCCGCCCACATCCAGAGGAGCCCCTTTCCGCCTCGTAGCTCGAGATGTGGGATCCTTTCCCTGCTTCGTCGGGAAAGAATTCCCGGCGTTCCCGTCGCATCTCAAGTGGAGGCGCTCTCCACAGGAAATGCGAGAGGAACTCCAGAGTCGTGCCACCATTCCAAGAGTCCCCTAGATGTCTCAGTCCATTCCAGAGGAACCTGTTTTCCCTGCACTGCCTCGACTTTCACGCCGAGGTTCGACTCACACCTCGGCGGCATGTGGGACAGCCCTCTGGGATAGCCTCGTGGTAAAGCCTGGAGGAAAAGCCACAGATCACTTGATCCACGCGACCGGAAGCGTGACACTGCTGCTACAGCTCGGGAGGAAAGCGCACGTGCATGCCCCCATTCGAGACGAAGACTGACTTCCCTGGGGGGGCTCCAGAAGTACCCCAAGATCCATGTCAGCACTGTAGAGGAATCCTCAGGTTCCTGCCCCAACTCCTCACAAGGTCTTTTTTTTTTTTCTTTCCTTTTTACTCTTTTCTTTGCATTTATTTAAACACAGTTCTCAAAACTTTTGAGTGAAATTGGGCCTCCTTTGGTAAGCAAAGAACCTGAAAGTAGTATTTAAAAAATGAACAGGCAAAGTCTTCAGATCATCCACAACACAGGTGTAGTGTTCCCTTCTTTTTTCTCAAAACTCTGAAGCACCCAGTTTTTCCATATAGTCTTAAAAGCTAGAAGAACAAGAGTACATTTGTGGTGGAATATTATTTTCACTTGCTGATTACTAATTGAAATACCATTATCCCCTTCTAACAGCTTTAAGAAATAGCCTTTTTAAGGCATACATTGTGCAACTCATCTTATTCCCTGCTATGTATAATACAGATTACATAAAGGCTGACAAAGTCACATTTATATAAGCATTAAGCATTTGCTGTATTGAAAGATCTTTAGTTTTTAACACTAGCAGTATAGAGTTACAGAGCGTAATTTTTATCACTTAACTGCAGGTATATTAAGTATGGTATGTTTCATGGACTCGAGGAAAACGGGCATTTTTTTCTTTAATTTACTACTGACAATCTAATCAGAACAGTTCTCCTAAGCATTGATATGTTAGAAAGAAAAGTAAAAACCAAACGTTATTGTTGCTTTTTGCCATTTGGTAGCATTTTACACACAGGCTTCAATCTTCAGAATACCCTGTATTCAGTAGAAAAACCATTTAAATGAAGTTCTGTACAATAGAAACTTCTCAGCAGTCAAAATTTTAGACTGTAAAAAAATACATGTAAAACATACTTTTTCTGAAAACACTTAACTTTGAACAAAGCACCGAACTACACAAATGCAGAATGAAAACAGCATTTCAACTCCACCAAAAGTAGTCATCATAAAAGGTGTAAAAGTCACCTAACTTCACCAGGCACTGTTCACTTTTTAAACAGGAGACAATAAAAAATATTGTCCACAAACAATATCCCAACTCTCTAGGGCAGGTTTCAGAAAGTCTTCATCTTCATGCTTTAATAGCGACGAGGTGAGTATGATCGAGATCTGGAACGTGATCTGTATCCTCCACGACTATAGTAGGGAGAAGGTGACCGTCTTCTGTATTTCTGATCCCTGTCTTGAGCAGCTCTCCATCCTCTCCTCCTCCTCCTCCTCCTCTGTACGATCTGCTGCTGTAATAGTCCCGATCATCATAGCCTCGATCATATCCTCTGTCATAGTAATCTCGACGGCGTGAGCTGCCCATAGGTAGGTCTCCCCATGTAAATTCCTGCTGTTGGAGTATGTGGTCTTTTCGTTATGGAAGTCAACTCTGATCCTACATCCATCAAGCTCCATTCCATTGGCACGCTCTTTTGCTTCCTTGGCATCATCTACATTTTCAAAGTATACAAAGGCAAATCCTCTTGAACGTCTAGACTGCTGGTCATATACAATAGATACATCAGCAATTGGGCCATATTTAGAGAACATTTCTCTTAGATCTCTTTCTGTAGTATACAAGCTCAATCCAAATACTCCAAGACAACAGTTAGGATCAGGATTTGCCCGATTCCCAACATGACGCCAGCGAGTAGACATGGGAGAATGACTGTGGCTATGCCGTCTTCGATAATCTCTGCTGTAAGATCTGCTACGAGATCTTCTATGGCCGGACCGAGATCGTGACCTTGTATAATGCCTCCGAGAACTTCTTCTGGATCTAGACCTAGATTCCGATCTGGACCTGGACTTTGATCTGGAACGCCTGGAATCTTCCTTGGAGCGAGACCTTGCAGGGGTATGACTTGCAGATTTCCCAGATCCATGAGCACTTCCGCTTCTGGAAGCAGAACGGGATTCCCCCTCGCCGTAGTTCTCCTCGCCGCTGTCGCTCATGACTTTCACTGCTGTCGCCGCTCGATGTGCTTCAATCGAAGCTGCCAACCTCTCGCACCTTCAGTGTAGAGGCTCCGCCGCAGCCTCACACCACACACCGGTGCCCAGGCACTGAGAACCGAAACGCTCCGCGCCGCCTCCGCTCGGGCTCTCCACACAAGGTCTTAGGCCCCGGCATCGACGTGAGAGGAATCCTGAGAGGCCCCTAGCAACTCCCATGGGCACTGGCCTTTTCTGAGGCCACAGGAGCGGGTCCCTGAGGTCCCCATCCTAAGACGAGAGCACCTGCTCCAACTCAAGATAATCCAGGAGGTTCTCCCCTCCAGGCGAGATGAGGGCCCATTTCCCCTGAGGCATCTCGAGGCTAATCACACCTAACCTCTGGAACTTCCAAAGGGTCTTTGACACCCCTGCGGCAAGTCAAGAAGATCACCGACATACCCGTCTCCACTCGAGATGAAGCACGAGGGTCCCCCCACATCCAGAGGAAGCCCCGTTTCCGCCTCGTATCTAGAGAGGAGGGATCCTTTCCCTGCGTGTCGGGAAAGAATTCCTGGCGTTTCCGTCGCATCTCAAGAGGAAGTGCTCTCCACAGGAAAGGCCAGAGGAACTCCAGGTCGTGCCACCATTCCAAGAGTTCCCCAGATGTCTCAGTCCATTCCAGAGGAACCTGTTTTCCCTGCACTGCCATGACTTTCACGCCGAGGATCGTCTCACACCAAGTGGCATGTGGGACAGCCCTGTGGGAAAGCCTCATGGGAAAGCCTAGAGGGAAAGCCACAGATCCCTTGATCCACGCGCGGAAGCGTGACACTGCTGCTACCGCTCGGAGGAAAGCGCACGTGCATGCCCCCCACTCGAGACGAGGACTGACTCCCCTGGGGAGACTCCAGAAGTACCACAAGATCCATGTCAGCACTGGAGAGGAATCTTCAGGTTCCAGCCCCGACTTCACACAAGGTCTTAGGCCCGGCATCGACAGGAGAGGAATCCTGAGAGGCCCCCTAGAAACTTGAATGGGGACTGGCCTTTCCTGAGGCCACCAGAGCTGGCCCCTGAGGTCCCCGTCGTAAGTCGAGAGCACCTGCCGCAACTCGAGAAAATCCAGGAGGTTCTCCCCTCCAGGCGAGATGAGGCCCATTTCCACTGAGGTGTCTCGAGGCTAATCACACCTAACCTCTGGAACTTCCAAAAGTACTTTACACCCTTGCTGCAACTCAAGAAGTTCCCCGACATACCCGTCTCCACTCGAGAATAAGCAAGATGTCCCCCCACATCCACAGGAGGCGCGTTTCCGCCTCGTCGCTCGAGATGAGGATCCTTTCCTTCGGGGCCAGCTGAGGAATTCCGCCTATGGCAAAGTCATGAGGAAGGAGGCTTGGCATGCCGCAAAGGCGTGATCAAGCCTCAGGTAACCCCCTGTTCCGAGCATCGAACCCCAAAACCAAGAGTCTGTTTTATGCTCTCACCTACACTTCTGACTTTACGGGGCTCTCCCCCATAACTGTTTCTCTCGAGAAGAAGTAAACCGTGCAGCATTCAAGGCAATAAATATTCTTGGGCATGACAAAGAGTGTTTCAGCTTGCGACTCCTCTGAAGGTTATCTAGCCCACCTTTAAGGTTTGTCCGGCACATGTGATGTTTACAGCTCCCAACCTGAGAGCATGAGATGTTTTAGACTTACTAAAGGCAAATTATTTTGGGGAGTTAGAAATTATTAGTATAGTTGGTTAGGAATTATATTGGTGAAGGGTTCTTCATTTGTTGTGTC
>NW_017212689.1:0-16334 GCF_001704415.2 Capra hircus
ATGGTCGCTGGGGAAAGGCAGAGTCACATCCACAGTCTGTTCTACCCTTTTGCCCTGTAGGAGAGCTCTAGTGAGCCTAGGTCTGTCAGGAAAATTCTTGGCTCCTACAGGGACACACCCTGTGTGTTAACCTGCATATCGGACCTAGGGGCCACAGGGCGCCTGTTCCTCTCGGGGGGACCCTGAAGTGGTGCGGCCCAGCAACAGCCTGAACATCCATCCGATTGCTCTTTCCTTCCTTCTGATAGAGCTAGCTTTGCTTCTCGCTTTGGCATTTCGGAAGCCAGGGGGAGCCCCACCGCTGTTGTCCTGGGTCTATTGGAGGTACCAGGTCTATTGGACCCCAGCATGGCACCCGACCCCCTCAGACACACTCCCGCAGCCTCCTTCCCCATGGGCAGGACTGTTCTGACCTAGGAATGTGTTCCCAAGGCTCAGAAAATGCAGGGAGACACACGGCCCTGACTCTGGAACTGAGGCCGTTGGAGCAGGCCTGGAGGTCTGACGTCTGAGACGCCAAACACTTGCTGCAAGATACAGGTGTGAAAACACACTCTCTGGGGCTGCCTTTCCTTCCTCCAAGGAAGAGAGAAGTCAAGTCATACAAGCTGGAAAGGTCTGGCTTCGAGGGCATTTCTCAGCGGCAATGGCCCCTGAGGCCCTGCACCCAGGGAGGGATCCTACCCCTCCCAGGGGAAGTCAAAGCAACCTCCAAACAGCTGTTCTATCATGTTTCCTCTGCAGGAGGGAGCTAGTGAGCCCAGGTCTGTCTGGAACGTTCTTGGATCCTGCGGGGAAATCATCCTGGGAGCCCACCTGGATACCAGTCGTAGGGGCTAAAATTTGCATTTTCCTTCCTTGGAGCCCTAACGCAGTACAGCCTAGCAACTGCTTGAAAATCCATCCTGTTGCTGTTTTCTTCCCTCTGACAGAGCGAGCTTTGCTCCCCATTTGGGGATTTCAGAAGCAAGGTGGTGGCCTGCAACTCCTTGCCTGGGGTCCATTGGAGGTGCAAGGTGCCCTCGACCAGGTGACCCCAGCATGACACCTGGCCCCTCAGACACACTCCCGCAGCCTGCTTCCCCATGGGCAGGACTGCTCTCACCTAGGAATGTGTTTGCAAGGCCAGGAAACTGCAGGGAGACACAAGGCCCTGATTCTGGCATTGAGTCTGTTGGAACAGGCCTGCAGGTCTTCTGTCTAACAAGCCAAACACTTGCTGCAAGATACAGGCCTGAAAACACACTCTTGGGCTGCCTTTCCTTCCTCCAAGGAAGAGAGTTTTCTCAGCCTCCTGTGGGCTGAGAGTCACACAGGGCTGAAAAGCACTTGCTGGGAGATCTTTTTCATTGGCCATGGCCCCTGAGGCCCTGTGCTCAGGGAGGGCTCCCTCCTCCCAGGGAAAGTCAAAGGAAGCTCCAAACGGCTGTTCAATCATGTTTCTGAGAGAGTCATTGCCAAGGCAGGTTTATAAGAAGTTCAAGGGTCCCCAAGGAGAGAGGGCTCTAGAATTCTCAAGGAGGAAGAAAGGACAAACTGTTTTTCCCTCTACATTCCTTAGGATTATATAACAATCATGCATCCTTCTTGAGGACGGTCTCTGGAAAAAACCTTCTGGCTAATCCTGTTATCTGAAAATGTCAATTATGGGAGTAGGTCTAGTGAGTCTTTACAACCTCCAGACATTCTTTTGTTCGTTGTCATAACTTATTGGAGAGTATATAACTCCATTACTAACACTAGCAAGGGGGTACGCTTTCTGCCCCTTGTGATGTCTCTGTCAGAAGCTTTCTCTATCTCCTTTATCCTTTAATAAAACTCTATTGCACAAAAGCTCTGAGCAATCAAGCCTCGTCTTGGGCCCTGGATTGAATTCTTCTCCTCCATAAGCCAAGAATCCCAGCATCTTTTCGTGGTTCAGCAACAATATTTCATTTCCTCTGCAGGAGAGAGTTAGTGAGCTTAGGTCTGTCTGGAACATTCTTGGATCCTGTGGGGAAAATATCCTGTGCACACATCTGGATACTGGGCCTAGAGGCCAAAATTCGCATTTCTTTCCCGGGGAGCCCTAACGTGGTGTGACTTAGCAACTGCTTGAAAATCCATCCCATTGCTGTTTTCCTCCTTCTGACAGAGCTGGCTTTGTTCCCTGCTTTGGGATATCTCAACCGAAGGGCCGGTCCATAGCTACTCGCCTGGGGCCCATTGGATGTGCAAGGTGCCCTCGACTAGGTGACCCTAGCATGGCACTCAGCCCGCTCAGACACACTCCCGAGGCTTCTTTCTCATGGGAAGCACTGCTCCAACCTAGGAATGTGTCTGCAATGCTTGGAAAGTGCAGTGAGACACACAGCCCTGACTCTGCAATTGAGGCCCTCAGAGCAAGCCTGCAGCTCTGATGTCTGAGAAGCAAAACACTTGCTGCAAAGAGAGGCCTGAAAACACACTCTCTGTGGATGACTTTCCTTCCTCTAAGGAAGATAGTTTTCCCGGTCTCCTGCTTCCTGAATGTCACACAGCTGGAATGCGCTTGCTTGGAGGTCTTGATTCAGTGGCAATGACCCCTGAGGCCCTTTGCCCAGGGAGGGCTCCCACACTCACAGGCAAATCAAAGCAACTTCCAAGTGAGTCAGCTCTTCACATCAAGTGGCCAAAGTATTGGAGTTTCAGGTTCAGTATTAGTCCTTCCAATGTATATTCAGACCCGATTTCCTTTAGGATGGAGTGGTTGCGTCTCCTTGTAGTCTAAGCGACCTACAAGCATCTTCTCCAACACCACAGTTCAAAAGCATCAAGTTTTCAGCTGTCACTTTCTTTATAGTACATCTTTCATATCCATCCATGACATATGGAAAAACCATAGCCTTGACTGGATGGATCTTTGTTGGCAAAGCAACGTCTCGGCTTTTTATTACGCTGTCTAGTTTGGTCATCACTTTTCTTCCAAGTCATAAATATGTTTTAAGTTCATGGAGGCAGCCATCACCTGCAGTGATTTCCAAGCCCCCCAAAATAGTCTGCTGCTGTTTCCAATGTTTTCCCATCTATTTGCCATGAAGTGATGAGACTGGATGCAATGATTTTAGTTTTCTGAATGCTGAGCTTTAAGCTAACTTTTTCACTCTCCTCTTTCACTTTCATCAGGAGACTCTTTAGCTCTTCTTCACTTTCTGCCATAAGGGTGGTGTCATCTGCATATCTGAGATTATTGATATTTCTCCCAGCAAACTGGATTCCAGCGTGTGCTTCCTCCAGCCCAGTGTATCTCATGATGTACTCTGCATATAAGTTAAATAAGCAGGGTGACAATATGCAGCCTTGACATATTCCTTTTCCTATTTAGCACCAGTCTGTTGTTCCATGTCCAGTTCGAACTGTTTCTTCCTGACCTGCATACAGGTTTCTCAAGAGACAGGTCAGGTGGTCTGGTATTCCCATCTCTTTCAGAATTTTTCCCAGTTTATTGTGATCCACACAGTCAAAGGCTTTGGCATAGTCAATAAAGCAGAAATAGATGTGTTTTTTTTTCTGGAACTCTCTTGCTTTTTGAATGATCCAGTGGATGTTGGCAGTTTGATCTCTGGTTTCTCTGCATTTTTTAAATCCCTCTTGAACATTTGGAAGTTCACAGTTCATGTGAACTTGGAGAATTTTGAGCATTATTTTACTAGTGTGTGAGATGAGTGCAATTGTGCAGCAGCTTGAATATTCTTTGTCATTGCCTTTCTTTGGGATTGGAATGAAAACTGACCTAATGACTAGGTGTTTTGAAGAAAAAAAATCATTTTAACCCATTTTCTCTGAAGTGCAAGGCATATCATGGCCATCCCTGAATCATAAAGTCACCTTTTCTTTATGTAGTCATAGTTTCATGCCTAAATTATAGGCCAACTCGTGCTCAAATTGACTCTGATGTCCGGGGCAGATCAACTAATAAAAAAGCTTGGATTGTCCCTCTGGAGGAAAGTGAGATCTTGGTCCCACGAGAAGAATCTGAAGGGTTAAGGGAACTTGCAAGAGTGGGGAAAGCTTAGTCCATCCTACATGTACCAAAATCTTAAATAAGGCTTATTTACTTTACCGAAGTAAAAAAACAGATGATGAAAACAATTATAAATCAAGGAAAGGTAAAGAAACTCATAGTCTGTTATCAAAAATTGCATTCTAAGAAAACTTTGTTCTCTTAACCTAGAGAGGAGACTAAATTCCATCTGGTGCCAGCTTACCAGAAGACAAACAAACAAACAAACAAATTATCGGTAAGCTTAAAAAAAGTATATTCCATATATCTTGAAGTTGCAGTGTTTCTGCAAAGGCATCAGTGTGAAACCATAGAGGACATGGTTAAAACCTGATTAAATAGAAATTGACAATGTAATCTGGTCACTGCTGCGACTTGAAATGCTTTAATATGATAACTGGAATTATAACTGACAGCATTTGACCAGGACATATCAGATTTTCACGGATGTCACATAATTTCTAGGATATCTATATTAGGAACTGAAGGAATCTTTGAACCTAGGAAAGAAAACAACAGCCTCAAAGGCCCTTGCTGAATCATCTATCAGCAAGGAATGTCTTTGCAAGGATCGCAAAGTGAAGGGAAAATACACCGACCTGCCTCTGCAACTTCGGTCCTCTGAGCAGATCTGGAGGTCTCCCTTTGTATAAGCTAACCTGTTCCTTCCAAATAGAGGTTTGCAACACAAAACAAGTGGCCGCCTATTCTTCCCCGAAGGAGGCTCTCTTTCCCCACATCCTGCGAACTCCCTTTCCCAGCCTCCTGGAAAAGCGCTTCTTGCAGTTCCTTTCAGAAAATCCTATGGACGGAGAAGCCTGGTAGGCTGCAGTCCGTGGGGTCGCTGAGGGTCGGACACGACTGAGCGACTGCACTTTCATTTTCACTTTCATGCATTGGAGAAGGCAATGGCAACCCACTTACTGTCCTTGCCTGGAGAATCCCAGGGACGGGGGAGCCTAGTGGGCTACCGTCTATGGCGTCGCACAGAGTCGAACACGACTGAAGCAACTTAGCAACAGCAGCAGCAGCAGTTCCTTTCTTAGGGGCAGTTATCCCTGAGATTGGGACCTGGAAAGGCAGAGCCACCTCCACACACACGTCTTTTCTGTCTCATTTCCTCTGGAGGAGAGGTTTAGTGAGCCTAGGTCTGTCAGGAAAATTCTTGGCTTTGACGGGATCACACCCGGTGTGTGAACCTGCATACCCAACCTAGGGGCCACAGGGCACCTGTTTTGCTCAAGCGGGTCCTGGAGGGGTGCAGCATAGCAAGAGCTTAAAAATCCATCCAATTTGTCTTTTTTTACCTCGGAGAGAACGAGTTTGCTCCACCTCCACCCTTTGGCAGTGTGGAGGGAAGAGGGCACCACCCTCTCCCAAAGGGGACATAGGGCCTACCAGGAGAGAAAGGCCCCTTGAGGAGCTGAGCCCAGGTAGGCAGCCAGTGATGTCAAGCACACTCCCGCTGCTTGCTTCTTCATGGGCACTCCCACGATCTGCTAGGAATGTCTTTGCAAGGATCTCAAAGGGAAGGGGAGATACATGGCCCTGTCTCTGGAACTTCAGTCCTCTGAGCAGATCTGGAGGTCTTGAGTTGTATAAGCAAACCTGTTCCTTCCAAATAGAGGCTTGCAAACACACCCCCGGTGGTTGCCTCTTCTTCCCCGAAGAAGTCTTTCTTTCCCCACATGCTGCGAACTCCCTGTCCCAACCTCCAAGAATAGCGCTTCTTGCCATTCCTTTCTTAGAGGCAGTTATCCCTGAGCTTGGGGCCGTAGGGACGAGCCCCACACTCACAGGGAAAGGCAAAGACTCCTCCATACATCTCCTCTATCCCCTTTGCTCTGGAGGAGAGCTCTAGTGAGCCTAGGTCTTTCAGGAAAATTCTTGGCTTGGACAGGATCTCACCCTGTTTGTCAACCTGCATACCCAACCACGGGCCACAGAGCACCTGTTTCAGTAAAGTGGGCCCTGAAAGGGTGCAGCCTAGCAAGAGCTTGAAAATCCATTCAATTGCTGTTTTTGTACCTCTGACAGAGCGAGCTTGGCTCCACCCTTTGGCAGTGAGGAGAAAAGAGGCATGACACCCTCCCCAAGGGGACATGGGGCCTACTTCGAGAGGAAAGGCCCCTTGTGGAGTTGAGGCCAGGAAGGCACACAGTCGTGTCAAACACACTCCCACTGCTTGCTTCTTCATGGGCACTCCCGCTATCAGCTAGGAATGTCTTTGCAATGATCACAAAGGGAAGGGGAGATACAGGGCCCTGCCTCTGGACCTCCGGTGCTCTGAGCAAATCTCGAGGTCTCCCGTTGTTGGTCAAGGTCAAGGTCGCGTTAAAGGTCAAGGTCAAGGTCAAATTCAAGTTCAAGTTCACAGTCAAGTGCAAGTTCAAGGTCAAGTTTAAGTTCAAGGTCAAGTTCACGTTCAAGTTCAAGGTCAAGGTCAAGGTCAAGGTCAAGGTCAAGTTCACGGTGAAGTTCAGGTTAAAGTTCAAAGTCAAGGTCAAGGTCAAATTCAAATTCAAGTTCACGGTCAAGTTCAAGTTCAAGGTCAAGTTCAAGTTCAAGGTCAAGTTTACATTCAAGTTCAAGTTCAAGGTCAAGTTCAAGTTCAAGTTCACGGTCAAGTTCAACTTCAAGTTCAAGGTCAAGTTCAAGTTCAAGGTCAAGGTCAAGGTCAAGTTCAAGTTCAAGTTCACGGTCAACTTCAAGTTCAAGTTCAAGGCCAAGGTCAAGGTCAAGGTCAAGTTCAAGTTCAAGGGCAAGGCAAGGCAAGGCCTAGCCCACGGCCAAGGCAAGGGCAAGGGCAACGCCAAGGGCGAGGCCAAGGCCCAGGCCAAGGCAAAGGCCTAGGCCACCAAAGCGAAGCCCAAACCCCGTAACGCCTAACAGAAGGCCGAAGCCACTAGGCCCCTGTGCAGAGGAAGCCACTGAAGGCAGCAAGGCCACAGAGATCCCAGACTCCCATTCCCACAGGAAGATGTGAGGATAAAGGGCTTCATCCCAGCACAGCACCCGCTCCCACCAACCCCCAAACCCGGCCCCCTCCTCCCGCAGCACGCCCCCTGAAACAACACTGTCTTCCCAGAAAAGAGAAGGGAGAAGCCATGTGTGTGCCAAAGGAGCAAGATGAACGAACGATACCACGCCCTCCGACCTTGGGCACACCTGACGCCTCGGAACGCCGGGCCCGGCCGAAGGGTCCCCGACATTCTCGGGTGGGGGGGGGGTCGACACGTTGGCCGACAGCCCTTGCCCGGGCCACCCGCAAATCCCCTGAGACGTGATCCGACCCCAGGGACCGAGGGCAAATGTACCGCTTGAGGTGCTGGAGGAGCTGGACGAAGCCATGTTGGGAGAGGCACACGGGCACGCTGCAGACTGCTGGCCGAGTGGGTGGGGACCCAGCAGCTCAGGGCTCTGGAGAGCAGGAGACGGCTCCGCCCCCTTTGACGTCAATAGGGTTTGGGTGGGTAGATGGAGGGTGTCGCCCCTGGCCTCTTTCCAAGCAGAGACCCTGGACGGAGTCCCGTGGAGCGAGTGGGCTTTTCCCGGGCACAACTGTGCCCCGGACCGCCAAGATCCCCGTTGGGGTGGGCGGGCAGTTCGGGGGCTTTGGTTTGTGGCCCTCCCTCGCAGCGGGGGGTGGGATCAACCCGGGGTGGATCAATCAGGGGCCCTCAGCAGTGCCAAGGGAGCTCACCGCCCAGGAAACGCCCCTAGGTCCCTTTGAATTGGCCACCAACGCCCCCTTCCCCAGCCTGCCTTGCTCTGGGGTTTCCCGCCTTTTCACATTCCACAGGTCCCTGGGCCTCGACTGTCCCCCGCTGTCTCCTCCGAGGCATTCCGGGACACCGGACGCTCTCTCCAGTGCCTCCACCTAGATCCCTCGCTGTCCTCGCCTCCGTTTCCCCCCTGCCCCCTCCCCAACTCCTCCGTGGGCTCTTGGCGTCATTTCCCTACAGCAGTCCCAGAGCGCCACCCCGAGGGCTTTGAGTTGCCTGGAGCCCAAGGCTCCGGCCAGAGCCCTGAGGGGCCAGCGTCTGGACTGGCAGCTAATGCCATTTGGGGCTTTTCTAACGTGGAGCCTAAGGCCCGCACTACCGCGGGGAACCCCCCAGCGTTAGTGCCCTGGAGATACCCGCCCAAGGGGACAGTGTACCTCCTACTGTGGGGAAGGAGGTACCTGTTTTCCCTGCACTGGTTCGACTTTCACGCTGAGGATCGACTCACACCATGGTGGCACGTGGAAAAGCCCTGTGGGAAAGCCTCATGGGAAAGACTCGAGGGAAAGCCACAGATCCCTTGATCCACTCGACGGGAAGCGTGCCACTTCTGCTACAGCTCGGGAGGAAAGCGCACGTGCATGTCCCCACTCGAGACGAGGACTGACTCCCCTGGGGAGACTCTAGAAGTAGCCCAAGATCCATGTCAGCACTGGAGAGGAAACCTCAGTTTCCGGCACCGACTCCACACAAGGTCTTAGGCCCCGGCATCGACGGGAGAGGAATCCCGAGAGGCCCCGAGCTACTCGCATGGGGACTGGCCTTTCCTGAGGCCACCAGAGGGGGACCATGAGGTCCCCGTCGTAAGTCCAGAGCACCTGCCGCAACTTGAGAAAATTCAGGAGGTTCTCCCCTCCAGGCGAGATGAGGCCCATTTCTGCTGAGGCGTCTCGAGGCTAATCACACCTAAACTCTGGAACTTCCAAAAGGTCCTTCACACCCTTGTTGCAACTCAAGAAGTTCCCCGACATACCCGTCTCCACTGGAGAGGAAGCATGAGAGTCCCGCCCACATCCAGAGGAGGCCCGTTTCCCCCTCCTAGCTCGAAAGGAGGGATCCTTTCCCTGCGTGGTCAGTAAAGAATTCCCGGCGTTCCCCAAGCATCTCAAGAGGAGGCGCACTTCACAGGAAAGGCGAGAGGAACTCCAGGGTCGTGCCACCATTCCCAGAGTCCCCCAGATGTCACAGTCCATTCCAGGGAAACCTGTTTTCCCTGCACTGCCTCGACTTTCAAGCCGAGGATCGACTCACACCACGGTGGCACGTGGGACAGCCCTGTAGTAAAGCGTCGTGGGAAAGCCTCGTGGGAAAGCCTCGTGGGAAATCCTCGTGGGAAAGCCTCGAGGGATAGCAACAGATCCCTTGATCCACTCGACGGGAAGCGTGCCACTTCTGCTACAGCTCGGGAGGAAAGCGCACATGCATGTCCCCACTTGAGACGAGGACTGACTCTCCTGGGGAGACTCTAGAAGTAGCCCAAGATCCATGTCAGCACTGGAGAGGAATCCTCAGGTTCTGGCACTGACTCCACACAAGGTCTTAGGCCTCGGCATCGAAGGGAGAGGAATCCGGAGAGGCCCCGAGCACCTCGCATGGGGACTGGCTTTTCCTGAGGCCACCAGAGCGGGTCCCTGAGGTCCCCGTCGTAAGTCGAAAGCACATGCTGCAACTTGAGAAAATCCAGGAGGTTCTCCCCTCCAGGCGAGATGAGGCCCATTTCCGCTGAGGCGTCTCGAGGCTAATCACACCTAACCTCTGGAATTTCCAAAGGGTCCTTCACACCCCTTGCTGCAACTCAAGAAGTTCCCCGACATACACGTCTCCACTCGAGAGGAAGCACGAGAATCCCGCCCACATCCAGAGGAGCCCCGTTTCCGCCTCCTAGCTCGAGAGGAGTGATCCTTTCCCTGCGTGGTCGGGAAAGAATTCCCGGCGTTCCCGTCGCATCTCAAAAGGAGGTACTCTCCACAGGAAAGGTGAGAGGAACTCCAGGGTCGTGCCACCATTCCCAGAGTCCCCAAGATGTCTCAGTCCATTCCAGGGAAACCTGTTTTCCCTGCACTACCTCGACTTTCAAGCCGAGGATCTACTCACACCACAGTGGCTCGTGGGACAGCCCTGTGCTAAAGCCTCGTGGGAAAGCCTCGTGGGAAAGCCTCGTGGGAAAGCCTCGAGGGATAGCCACAGATCCCTTGATCCACGCGAAGGGAAGCGTGACACTGCTACTACAGCTCGGGAGGAATGCGCACGTGGCATGCCCCTACTCAAGGCGAGGACTGACTTCCCTGGTGAGACTCCAGAAGTACCCCAAGATCCATGTCAGCACTGGAAAGGAATCCTCAGGTTCTGGCACCGACTCCACACAAGGTCTTAGGCCGCGGCATCGACGGGAGAGGAATCCCGCGAGGCCCCCGAGCAACTCGCGTGGGGACTGGCCTTTCCTGAGGCCACCAGAGCGGGTCCCTGAGGTCCCCGTCGTAAGTCGAGAGCACCTGTCGCAACTCGAGGAAATCCAGGAGGTTCTCCCCTCCAGGCGAGATGAGGCCCATTTTCCGCTGAGGCGTTTCGAGGCTAATCACACCTAAAACTCTGGAACTTCCAAAGGGTCTTTCACACCCTTGCTGCAACTCAAGAAGTTCCCCTACATACCCGTCTCCACTCGAGAGGAAGCACGAGAGTCCGCCCACATCCTGAGGAGCCCCGTTTCCGCCTCCTAGCTCGAGAGGAGGGATCCTTTCCCTGCATGATCGCGAAGCAATTCCCGGCGTTCCCGTCGCATCTCAAGAGGAGGCACTCTCCACAGGAAAGACGAGAGGAACTCCAGCGTCGTGCCACCATTCCCAGAGTCCCCTAGATGTCTCAGTGCATTCCAGGAAAACCTTTTTTCCCTGCACTTCCTCGACTTTCAAGCCGAGGATCGACTCACACCACGGTGGCACGTGGGACAGCCCTGTGGGAAAGCCTCGTGGGAAAGCCTGGTGGGAAAGCCTCGTGGGAAAGCCACAGATCCCTTGATCCATGCGAAGGGCAGCGTGACGCTGCTGCTACAGCTCGGGAGGAAAGCGCACGTGCATGCCCCCACTCGAGACGAGGACTGACTCCCCTGGGGAGACTCCAGAAGAACCCCAAGATCCACGTCTCCCGGGGTCCAGCCCCGGTGGATCCAGGGAATTCGAAGGGTGGACGGCGTTGGCGTGGAAAGACTTGTTTGTTTATTAATGTAAGATTAGATTAAGAAACTATAGTGTAATAAGAAGATTAAGTGGAGGAAGAGGGCTGAATAGCTTGGTTTACGCGGAAGGCCAATAAAATTCCAGACAAGGAATTTGCACCATCTACGTTGGGCCACCGGCGCCCGCTTGAATATCTAAGTGTGCCTCGCCTTAAGCTCCCTTTCATGCGGGTCTTAACAGCCGGGACAAGTAAGTAGACCTGGCGAGCCTCCGCGCCCCAGATGGAGATTCAGCCTGAAGTTAAAGTAAAGAGCAGAGAGAGGGAAGGGGAGAGAAGAAGAGAGAGAGAGAGACATGGGGGGAGCCAGAGTCCCAAGATACCAGGCCGAGAGACTAGTTCGAGAAACCGGTCTGATCCTTTATTGTTCAGAAGGCCTTTTATACTTTTGATAAAACATGGAGATCAATGGGTAACACAGAATTATGTGGCGTTCGCAGCCCAGACTCTTTCTATACATCATTTTTGTATACAAAAGGTCTCAGGTGATTTACATTATCTTCTGGCCCAGAGGCCTTGTTAACACTTTTTAGCTCTCTTCCTTAATGAATGTTAATTTTGTTTCCCCTGAAGTGTTTTTCTTTAATCTGCATTTCCTTAAAGCATTAAAGTTACATCTCTATAGAAGAAAGGTGCAGTGGGATATAACAAAGAAGGTACTTAACTCGAAGATCTAATGTTGCTAATACCAGGTCTACTACTTATTTTTCTATATACCAACTATATCTAAAAAATAAAAGGATATGAAAATTTGGCAGCAAGCATTGACTCAACAAATGAAACTTTTAATCAGTCCTATTCTAAAGATTTTGACTCTTCGGAAGCCCCTACATTCCTAGGATGTTTTTAAGCTCCCTGTGCCTCCTGCGGTCAGGAGGCCTCAAACAATCACACTCGCAGAGTCCTGCAGGCAGGCTAGAAAGCCATCGAAGGGGTTTTTGCATTGAAACACTCTTTCAAATGCAGAAGACTAAAGCCCTGAATTGACTTTTTCCAGAAAATGTCAGAAGAGTGGAAAAGCAGAGCACAAAAGCCGGCAGATTTTTGTTGGGGTACATGCTTAGGAATTTCCAGAGGGGTCCCTGAAGTCTGAGCACGCCTTGCGTATGTCAGTTTCCTTCCTCATGACCTTGTCACGGGCGGGATTCCTCACACTGGCTTCCTGGCATCTCCCCCTTCTTTATTATTTTTTAAAAAATTTAGGTGCAGATCAGTCGCGAGATTCTGAATGCTCTGCCGAAGAGTCCTGACAACACAAGGAAGCACGATTACAAGGAGCAGGATTATGGCACCCACAGCAGCATAGCTAGAAACAATAGTCAGAAGAGTTTTTCCAGAAATGAAGTCAGAGAAGGTGTGGAAAAAGTCATTGGCTTCTCCTGCGGCAGTAAAATCTAATCGAGAGTGTTCCAAGGTCTGAATCTGATTATGAAGTTTCCCTAAGTCTAAACTAATATCTGAGCTGTTCCAAACACCTAAAATATGATTTTTGACTCTCTCCCATTCAAAATCTGTCTCATTTACTTTCAGGGATGTAACACATATCCACCGGTAATCAGCATGACATGAAAGAGCCATTTTCACTTTCAGACTCTGTAATTCAGTCCCAATATGCATTACTGCTTCTTCTAAGGCATCAACCCTTATTTCTAGCTTCCTATCTATAATTTCCTGGGTTGCCAGCGTTAAAGAAACATTTTTTGGATACGGTATCAACATATTGGGCAGTATGCACTTGTTGAGACAATGACAATGCCGCCACAGTAACAGAAGTAATTGCAGTTATCAAAGCCGATATTCCCAAAACAAGTAAGCCCACAAACCGTCGTGTCCGCATTAAATCTTGTAGCCGTTGCAGTACAGCTAGGCCATGGTTATCATACCAATACGTGGCTACAGTTACAGGTACCATGAGATAGGACGGACGTTTTAAAAACCATGAAAGAGCAAATTTTATATTGAGGAGTTAAACAGGATGAAAGCATACATTGTTCACAAGACACTACATGGGGTCCACCTGTATAATTCAATTGTATGTTAAGTCTTTCAGAATCATTAGTGAAAAGAAAAAACATAAGGAGAGGGTAAACAAGCTAAAATAGAGTAGGTAGAGGTATTCTTTGGTCGGATTAAAATAATAGGGGCGGTGGCTGCAAGGCTCTCCAAATTTCTGGCTGCCAAAAGGTTTTACTCTAGTCGTATAAGACAGCATAGGGGGTACAAATTGGTTATGATGCCGTCTGGTGGCAGCTAACGGCCAAGAAACTAAATATTTTTTCCAATTATCCAATCTATTGATAAAGCCATCGTCAGACTCAGGGTCTTGACCTGGATTTGGGTTGCTCCAGTCCTGAATTGCACAATTTCTTCCTCCCGGCATATTGTAATCTATTTTCGAATTATAAATACAAGACTTTCCAAATCGGATATCCTGAATGATCATCTATAGTTTTCCAAATAACATCTGAGGGAGCAACATCGTCACAATTTGGATAGTCTGATGGAGTTTTGAGAGACAAGGACTTATAGGGGCCAAGGACCCCCAGGCATATGGGCTCGTAATATCCAAGCAGACCGATCCCCTTTAGATGCAAATTTAGAGGTTGGGGAATCTGTCATAACTGCTTTTGTGGAGGCTCCAACGCATCCTGTCTTGGTAAAGAAATCTCCTGTAAGGCCAGGAGGAAAATTAAAGCAAACAGGAAAATCATCTGCTGGTCCTTTAAAGGTATAATTGAAATTAATAGGGTATTGGTCTTTTGTATAGGAAGTATAAGATCCTCCCAAAAGGCGAGGCTGGTCTGTACTAACTCGTATGGGGTCACTGTTCCAAGTAACAACTTGGAAAGTTGGAGGATCCGGGAGAAACGCCCAATATTTGGTTGGAATGGGAGCCAGCGCTTACCTGGCAAGAGAGCAAGGCAAGCATGGCAATAAACACCTTTTCAGGAGAGACTGACGATCCCTGTAGGGTAGCTATCCCCTGTGCCTGGCCGACAGAGGGCTTTAATCTGTCCCCAGGTAGGTAAGGAGGGCTTGTTGGGTTGACTGAGCTGGGCGTCCTAATGGATTCCTGCGAGGCAAAAAATCAGGGGGCCGCAATATCCTGTATCTGAAGTCGTGACATCTGTCCAGTGGGTGGCTCCGCTCCTCGCCTATCGGGATCTCCAATGTCAGCTGTCCTGGGGTCAGCGGCATTTCCCGTGCTGGCGGGGGAGCGGAGGAAGAGGGAGTTTCTTCCTTTTTAGAGATCGCGGTGGCGGGGATTCTGATATCCGGGGAGCTGAGACATGGCGAATTAGTCTGTCTGGAACCCAAATCGGAGCGTCCGCGTCCTGTGGAAAAACACAAGCATACCCTCGCCCACTGGTTAATAAGGGTCAGGACCTTTCCATTGTCCGGAAGAAGGTCCCTCATTTTACTAATGGTTTTGCATTCAATTGCTCTGGCACCAATGGCGAAGCATTGCAGTGTTTCCGGATGAATCAGTATTTAAGTTATTTATTACGAAAAGAGCGTGTTTCAAAATCTGATGGGGGAACTATATTTAAATTCCCCTCTTTTAGTTTTTGAATATGGATTTTCAGTGTTTGATGTGCTCTTTCCACAATGGCTTGTCCTTGCGGGTTATAAGGGATGCCGGTGTTATGTTTAATTTGAAATCTTGTACAGAATTGCTGAAAAGATTTAGAAGTGTAAGCAGGGGCATTATCAGTTTTTAAAAGCTTTGGCAAGCCCAGATAGGAAAAGCATGTAAAAAGATGTTGTATTACATCTTTTACTGCTTCCCCTGTACGAGCAGTGGCAATAATAACATGAGAGAAGGTATCTACAGTTACATGAACAAAAGACAGTTTTCCAAACGAAGAGACATGGGTTACATCCATTTGCCAGAGTGTTTTGAGACGCGAGGGTTAACTCCCAGAGGCAAAGCATTCACGGTAGTAGGACAATGTGAACAAGAACGAACAATCTCTCGGGCAGATTCTCGAGGAATTTGAAACTGGTATCGTAAGGCAGTGGCATTCTGATGATGAAGTGAGTGAGAAGCTCGAGCTTCTTCAAAAACAGAAGCCACTGAAATCCTGGTTAACGAATCTGCAATTCATTGAGAGCATTTAAAGGGCCAGGCAGGCCGGAATGAGCTCGAATGTGGCCGATAAAGAACGCCCGATTTCTTTTCCAAATTTGCTGCTGCAGTCTAGTTAACAAATGGTAGATAGCGGTTTTTGTTTTTCAGGCAAAACTGCAGTCTCATGGTGTGGAAACAGCCTGACCACATACTGAGAGTCAGAATAAAGGTTTTCTTTCTCTGCAACATAACAAAGGCCTCAATAACAGCTGTGATTCAGCTCTTTGAGCTGAAGTTTCTTGTGTTCCAAAAGTTTCTGATGATCTCTTGTGACTATAGAGGCTCTACCATTAGCCGATCCATCAGTAAAGACTACCTGAGCATCTGAAATAGGGAACTGTTTACACGGACAGGAAAAATAACTGGATGGTTAGACATAAAATTTAGCAAAACATGTGAGGGTAAATGATGCAAAATTTGACGCACAGTAATTCCCTATAGCAATCTGCCAGTCTTCATCAAACATTAGAAGAGCATCAAGCTACTCCTTATTATATGGAATTACAATCTCTGATGGCTCCTTACCAAACAATTCAATGCTCCGCTTCCTTCTTTTAGGCATTAATGTGGCAATTGAACCGGATAAGAAGCCACGACTTTTTTAGCTTGGGTGGGAAGATGATCCATTCTAAAGGGCCGCCTTGCCACAGAACCCCGTAGGCGCCACTGGAGTAGCTAGGCAAAGGAACTGCCAAGTCATCGTCAAATCAATTCTTTTTACATAGCTATTCGATAAGGCTGCTTCTACTTTGCCTAGGGCTTCTTGAGCCTCAGCTGTTTAATTGTCTTTAGAGGTTGGATCAGGATCCCCGCGTAAAATGTTAAAAAGAGGTTTTAATTCGGCAGTGGTTAATTTTAAATATGGCCTAATCCAATTAATATCACTAAAAAGTTTTTGATAATCATTTAAAGTAATAAGATGGTCTTTTCTCAATTGCAACGGGGTATGAGTCACGTTTCCGAATTTATGACTCTCCCTAAGTAAGTTATGGGCGGATTGATTTGAATTTTTTCTGGGGCAATTTTTAGGCTTCTGTCTGTCAATGCCTGGGTCAGGTCCTGGAGGACAGTTTGCAGGTGAACTCTATCAGGATGAGCTATTAAAATATCATCCATATAGTGAATCATATATACGTGTTCATATTTAACCTAATATCTTGTAGAG
>NW_017212690.1:0-16334 GCF_001704415.2 Capra hircus
AGAAGAGAGAAGAGTAGGCGGCTCTCGGTACAGTGGAATGGCGAGAGGCCAACTCCAGGGTGCGTGGCACCATTCCCCAAGGAGTCCCCCAGATGTCTCAGTCCTATTCCAGGAACCCTGTTTTTCCTGCACTGTTCGATTTCTAGCCGAGAATGGGAGCTGCACACCACGGTGGCACGTGGACCCCTGTGGGAAACTCGTGGGGAAAGGCCTCGTGGGAAAGCTCGGGGAAGCCAGAGTCCTTGATCCAGGCGAAGGGATGCGTGACAAGACTGGCTTGTATTAAAGTCGAGGAAAGCGGGAACGTGCATGCCCACATATCCCCCCGGTTCGAGACGAGGAATGGCACTCCCTGGGGACTGCCAGAGTACCCCAAGGGAAGCATGTCAGGACTTGAAGAGGAATCCTCAGATTCCGGCGAGCCACAAGGTTTAGGCGCCATCGACGGGAGAGGAAACCGCGAGTAGGCACCCCGTGCAACTGCGGGCATGGGGGATGGGCCTTTTCTGAGGCGCACCAGAGGCGGTCCCTGAGTCCCCGTCGTAATGTGTCGAGAGCACGCTGTGCAACTCGGAGAAAATGCCAGGGAAGGTTCTGCCCCTCCCAGGGCGAAAGAAATACAAAAAAAAATTTTTTTTTTGAGGCCCATTTCCGACTGAGACGTCTCAGAGGCTAACAAACGATAAGTATGGTTAGGGTTCCAAAGGGTCATTAGACACACCTTGCTCGCAACTACAGAAGTTTGCCCGACATACCGTCGTCCACTCGAGAGGAAGCAGGAAAGTCCCGCCAACATCCAGAGGAAGCCACGTTTCCTCCTATGTGCTCGAGAGGTTATGATCCTTTTCGGCCTGCGTGGTCGGGAAGAATTGCGCGGCATTCCGCTGTCCACATCAAGAGGAGGCGCTCTCGCCAGAGGAAAAACGAGAGAACTCGCAGAGTCGTGCCCCATTCCGAGCAGGTCCAGATGTATCCAGTGCGCATTCCAGGGGAAAACCTGTATGCCCTGGCACTGTGGCCTCGACTTTCAAGCCGAGGGATGGACTCACACACAGTGGCACGTGGGACAGCCGCTGTGGGAAAGGATGCGTGGGAAGCCTTTGCGACAGGAGCATGCGAGGGAAAGCAGCAGATGCAGTTGATAGCACGCGAAGGAAGCGTCGAACTAGTTGGCGGTAAGGCTTCGGGAGGAAAGGCGGCAACGTGTATGCCCCACTGCGAGTAGAGGACTGAGCTGCCCTGGGGAGACTATCCAGAAAGCTACCCCCAAGATCCATGATCAGCATGGGCAGAGGACTGCCTGCGGTTCCTGGCCCCGACTGCGCACACAAGATCTTAGTTTGCCCTGGCATCGACGGGAAGAGGAATCCGCGAGAGCCCCCGCAGCAACTCGCATGGGGGACTGGCCTTTCCTGAGGCCACCGAGAGGGGTCGCCTGAGGTCGCCCGTCGTAAGTTGAGAGCAGCCGTGGGCCGGCATACTTCAGAAATCAAGGAGGTTTCTCCCTGCCAGGCGAGATGAGGCCCATGTTCCACTGAGGCGTCTTCGAGCTAATTAGCACCTAACCTCTGGAACTTCCAAAGGTGTCGCTTCACACCCTTGCCGGCGAACTCAAGAAGTTCCCCGACATAGGCCCGTCTCATACGAGAGGAAGCCAGAGATCCCGCGCCACATCCCAGAGGGAGCCCTGTTTCCTCGCTCTAGCTCGAGGGGAGGGAATCGCTTTCCACTGCGTGGTCGAAAGGCAATTCCCGGCAATTTCCGTCGCATCTCAAGAAGGAGGCTCTCTCACAGGAAAGGCGATAGAAGTCAGGGTCGGTGCACGCATTGACCCAGAAGTCCCCCAGATGTCTCCGGTCCGTGTCAGGGAACACTGTTTTCCAGCACTAAGACAGCGGTCAGAGCTTCTCAATTGCTGAAAAGATCGACCTGCACACTCTCACGGTGGCAGCGTTGGACAGCAGCCTGTGGGAAAGCCTGGTGGGAAAGCCTCGAAGGGAAGCCACAGATGCCCTTGATCCAGCGCGCGAATGGAAGCGCGAAGCAGTGCTGCTACAAGACTCAAGAGGAAAGCGCAGTGCATGCCCCGCAACCTCGAGAGGAGGAGCTGACTCCTGGAGAGCTCCAGAAGGTACCCAAGATCATGTCAGCCTGGAGAGGAATGCCTCCAGGTTCGGCCCTTCGATTTCCACACAAGGTCTTAGGCCCGGCATCGCGAGAGGAATCCCGAGAAGGCCCCCCGAAAGCAACTCGCATGGGGACTGGCCGTTCCTGGAGGCCCAGAGGGGGTCCCTCGAGGCTCCCAGTCGTAAGTCGAGAGCACCTGTCCAGGCAAACTCGAGCAAAATCCATTAGGGTTTCTCGACATACGCAGGCGGATGAGGCCCTTCTTCGATGAGCGCTCCCTGCAAGGCAATCTACAATTAGAACGCTAGGAATTTCGCCCCGGGTCTCAACCGCTTGCTGCAACTCAAGAGTTCCCCGTGCATATCCCGACTCCATCGAGAAGACAGGACGAGAGTGCCCGCCCCATAGCAGAGAGCCCGTTGCCGGCCTCATAGCTGCTAGAGGAAGGGATCTTTCCGTTGCGTCGGTCCTGGGAAAGTATTCCCGGCAGTTTCGTCGCATGCTACAGATGGAGCGCGCTCTCGAGCTTGAAACGGGGAGGGAACTCCAGGTTCGTGACCGTTCCCGAAGCACTCCCCAGTGGTCTCATTCGGCCATTGTCCACAGAAACCATTTTTTTCGCCTACACTGCCTCGACTTTCAAAGCTCAGGATCGGACTCACAAACCAGCGGTGGCATGTGGGAGCAAGCCTGTGGGAAAGCCTCGTGCGGAAAGTCTCCTGAGAAAGCCTCTGAGGGAAAGCCACAGATCCCATGATCACGGCGAAGGGAAGCGTGACATCTGCTGCATACAAGGCTGCGGAGGAAAACCCAGCGTGCATATCCCGCGGCTCGGCGAAGAGGAATGACTCGCTGGGAGACTCCAGAGGACGCCAAGATCCACTGCAGCACTGGAGAGGAATCCTGCAGGATTCCCGGCCACAGTAGATCCAACAGCAAGGTCCGCAGGGCCGGCATCGACGGGAGAGGAAATCCCGAGAGGCCCGACCGTGCACTGCAATGGGGACTGGCCTTTCCTGGGGCCCAGAGCGCGGTCCCTGAGGCTACGCCAGTCGTAAGTCGAGAGCACCTGCCGCAACGCTCGGAGAAAAATCGCAGAGGTTCTCCCCTCCAGGCGGATGAGGCCATCTTCTGGCTGAGGCGTCTGCGAGGCTACTTCAGCACCTAACCTCCGAACTTCCGAAGGTTTTCACACCCTTGCTGCAACTTCAAGAAGTTCCCAGACATCCCCGTCTCCACTGCGAGAGGCAAGCACGAGATCCCGCCCAAATGCCGACAGCCACCGTTTGCCGCCTCAATACCTCGAGAGCGGAGGGATCCCTTTCCCTGCGTGGTCGGGAAAGAATCCCAGGCGTTGCCGTCGCTCTCAAGAGGCAGGCCGCTCTCAACTGATAGGCGCAGAGGAACTCCGGGTCTTTGCCACGCATTGCCAGAGTCCCAGATGTCTCAGTGCCATTCAGAGTAAACCTGTTGTTCCGCTGCTTGGGTCGACTTCAAGCCGAGGATTCGACTCACACCACGGTGGCACGGTGGACAGCCCTGTGGCAAAGCCTCGTGAAAGGCCTTGGGGAAAGGCGTCGAGGGAAAGCCACAGATGCCGGTTGATCCACGCGCACAGGGAAGCGTGACACTGCTGCTACAGGCTCGGATGGAAAGCGCACGTGCATGCCGCCCACTCGAGTAGAGGACTGACTGCCTGGCGAGACTCCCAGAATGTACACCCAAGATCTATGTCCAGCACTGGAGAGGGAATCCTCAGGTTAAGCAGCACCGAACTCCAACACAAGACCTTAGTCTCCCGACATCAAGGGGAGAGGAATGCCGAGAGGCGCGCATGTAGCTACTGCACATGGGGATGGGCGTTCTCCTGAGGCCAGTCAGAACGGGTCTGAGGTCCACGTCGTAAGTCGAAGAGCACCTGCTACAAATCGAGAAAATCCAGGGGTTGCTCGCCTCCAGGCGAGATGAGGCCCATTTCACTGAGGCGTCTCGAGGCTAATTACACCTAAGCCTCTGAAGCTTCCAAAGGGTCGTTCAGCCTTGCTGCAACTGACAGGAAGTTCCCCGACATACCAGTCTCCAGCTCGGAGTAAGCACGAGATTCCGCGCCCACGGATCCAGAGAGACGCGTTTCCTGGCCGTCCTAGCTCGAGAGGAGGGATCCTTTCCGCTGAGCGCGTGGTCGGGGAAAGAATTCGCACCGTGGGGGGCGTTGCGTCAGCCCGTGCACATCTCACGAGGAGGCGCTTCGTAGCAGAGGGAATCGGCGAGGAATGAACGTGCCAGGGTCGTTCTGCCACACGATATCGCCAGAGTCGCCGCCAAGATGTTCGAGTCGGCATTTCGCGGGAAAACCTGTTTTCCCCTGCACTGCAGTCGCTCGGCTTTGCATAGCGCCGAGAATGGACTGCGATGAACCCCACCACGGCAGGCGACGGCGTGGGACCTCCTGTTTGGGAAGAGACCTCGTGGGAGAAGCGCTCCGTGGGAAAACGCCTCGAGGGACAGCAGCCAAAGATCGCTGTTGATGCGCAGCGCGAAGGGGGACTGCGTGACACTAGTGCTGCGCTACAGCGCAGCTCGAAGAGAACGCGCACAGGTGCATTGGCCCTGTCCCGACGTCGAGGACGGTGACTCGGACTCGCCTGGGGAGACTCCAGATGTACGCCGGCCAGAAGCAAATGTCAGGTCACTGAAGAGCCGAATCTCAGACTCTCCGGCACCGAAGCCACACAAGGTCTTAGGCCCCGCATCGACGGCAGCGGGAAACCGCGAAAAGGCACTACGTCGCACTCGGCATGGGGACTGGCTTTTTCTGAGGCACGACGCGGCGTCCGTCCGTCGATAGGGTGCCCCGTCGTACAGTCGAAGAGCACCTGTCGCAAACTCGACGAAAATCGAAGGAGGTTTCGCCCCTCCAGGCGAGACTGAGGCCCCATTTGCCACTGAGGCACGTCTCGTGGGCTAATCACAGCCCTCAACGCTATGGAAGCTTCAAGGTCTTCACACCCTTAAGATGTCACTCAGAAGTTCCCGCCGACATACCCCGCCGTCGTCCACATCGAGGAGGAGAGCAGCGAAAGGTCCGACCCACATCCACAGGAGGCCGACGTAGGTTCGCTCGCTCATTGCACGCACGAGGGTTTGATCCTTTCCGCCTGCGTGAGGTCGGAAAAGAATTCGCAGAGGCAAGGTTCCCCCGTGCCAAGCATGCAAGAGGAGGCGGCTTCCAGAGCGAAAACGAGATGAGAGGGAACGTCGCGAGAAGTCGACTGCCCGCGCATTTGCCGCAGAGTTCCAGCGGACCAGCGTATGTCTCAGTGCCTCGTCCAGGGAGACCCTGTGTATCTCCAGCTGCACTGCGCCCCGTCGACCTCCATGTTCAAAAGCGCGAGGGATCGACTGCACACACAGTGGCCGACGGTGGACCGCCCCTGTGGGAAAGCCTGTCGTGGCAAAGCCCGTTGCAAGGAAAGACCTCGGAGGGGAAAGCCACAGGATCAGGGTGTGATACGCACGCGCGATAAGGAATGGGTGACACTGTTGCGTGACGGCTCGGGGAGGCAGAAGGCCGTCGTGTATGCCCACTGCGAGACGAGACTGACTGGCCCTGGGGAGACTCCGAGACAGTAGCCGAGCCAAGATCCATGTGCAGCACTGGAGAGGCAATCCTAGTGTTGGCGGCACCGACTGCCACACAGAGATGCTTAGGCCCTGGCATCGACAGGGAGAGGAAATTCCCGAGAGGCCCCCGCAGCAACTACGCATAGGGGACTGGCCTTTGCCTGAGGCCGACCAGAGCGGGTCTGAGGTCCGCGCGTCGTAAAGTTTGAGAAGCACCAGCCGCACTTAGAAATCAGGAGGTTTCCCTCGCAGGCGAGATGAGGCCACATTTCCACTGCGGCGTCTCGAGCTAATTAGCCCTAATCTGGAACTTCCAAAGGGTCTTCACACGGCCTTTGCCGCAACTTCAGAAGTTCCCCGCATACGCGTCTCCAAGCTCGAGGGAAGCCACGAGATCCGCGCCCACATGCCCAGCGGAGCCCTGTTTTCCTTGCCTGGCTAGCTCGAGGGGGGGGATCGCTTCCCTGCGTGGTCGGGGAAAAGAATTCGCCGGCATTTCGTGCGCTATCTCAAGAGGCAGGCTTCTCAAGCAGGAAGGGCGTGGAAACTGCCAGGGTCGTGCGCACCATTCCCAGATGCCACGCAGATGTCTCGTGCGCGTTCCAAGGGAAACTTGTTTTCCCCGAGCATGGGCGTCGAGCTTTTCAATCTGGAAGGATCGACTGCACACGCGACGACGGATGGCACGTTGGACGACAGCCCTGTGGGAAAGCCTCGGTGGGAAAGCGCTCCGAGGGATAACCACAGATCTTGATCCAGCGATGGAAGGCCGCGACAGTGGCTGCTACACTCGAGAGGTATAGCGCACAGTGGCATGCCCCACTGCGAGAGGAGGACTTGACTCCCTGGGGAGACTCGGAGAAGTAGCGGCCAAGAATCCATGTCAGCACTGGGAGGGAATACTCAGGTTCCGCACTGATTTCCAGCACATAAGGTCTTAGGCGCGGCATCGACGGGAGACGGAATCCGAGGGCCCCCGAGCAACTCGCATGGGGGACTGGCCTTGTTCGCTGAGGCAGCCAGAGGCGGTCCCTGAGGTCGCGCAGTCGTAAGTCGAGAGCACCTCGCAACTCACGAGAAAATCCATTGGTTCTGCCCCTCCAGGCGGATGAGGCCCTTTTTCGCGATGCAGGCTCCTCCCCCAAGGCTAATGCACAATTCAAAGCGCTGGACATTTGCCAAGGGTCCTTCACACCTTGGCCTGCAACTCAGAAGTTCGCCCCGTAATACCCGAGTCCACTCGAAGAAGAAAGGAGCGAGAGTCCGGCCCACATACAGAGGCAGCCCCAGTTTCCGCCTCATAGCTCTAGCGGAGGGGATCCTTTATCTTGGCGTGGTTCTGGAAAGTATTCGCCATCGCGTTTTCCGTCGGCATCTCAGGAGGAGGCCGCGGGTCTCCCACTGAAACCGGGAGAGGACTCAGGTTCGTGGCCACGTTCCCGTACACTACGCTCCCCCAGATGTCTCATGTCGCATTCCACAGGAAACATTTTTCCCTACACTGCCTCGACTTCAAGCTGAAGGATCGCTCAAGCACCACAGCGTGGCATGTGGGAAGCCCTGTGGGAACAGCCTGCGGTGGGACAAAGTCTGCTGAGAAAGCCTCGAGGAAAGCCAGCAGATCCCATGATGCACGCGAAGGGAGCTTACACTGCCTGTACAGCTGCGGGTGAAACCATCGTTTTGCATATCTCCACTCCAGAGAGGAATGACTCCGCCTGGGAGACTCCAGAAGTTACCGACAAAGACCATGTCAGCACTGGAGAGGAATCCTCAAGACCGACAGCAAGATCCACACAAGGTCCAAGGCCCGGCATGCGACGGGAAGGAATCGCCGAGAGGCCCCCGCGCAACTGCATGGGGACTGGCGTTTCCTGAGGCCAGCAGAGCGGGGTCCCTGAGGTCCCAGTCGTAAGTCGAGAGCACCTGCCGCAACTCGAGAAAATCCATTAGGTTCTCCCCTTCCAGGCGAGATGAAGGCCTTTTCCGATGAGGCTGCTCGGGCTAATCACATCCTAAACGGCTGAATTTCCCAAGGGTCCTTAGCGACCGCTTTTTTTTTTTTTCTTTTTTTTTTTTTTTTTTTTTTTTTTTTTTTTTTTTTTTTTTTTTTTTTTTTTTTTTTTGTTTTTTTTTTTTTTTTTTTTGTTTTTGTGGGCAACTCAATGAAAGTTCCCGTCATAACCGCTCCACTCGAGAAGAAGGAGAGAGGTCGCGCCGACCATACAGAGGAGCCCCTGTTCCGGCCTCATAGTCTAGAGGAGGGATTCCTTTCCCTGCGTGTCGGGAAGTTTCCCGGAGTTTCCGTCGCAAAGTTCTCAAGAGGAGGCGCTCTGCAACTTGATAAGCGGGAGAGGAACTCCAGGTTCGTGCACCGTTCCCTGACACTCCCGAGATGTCTGCATTCGCATTCCACGGAAACCTTTTTTCCCCGCTGCACTGCGCTCGACTTTCAAGCTGAGGATCGACTCACACCAGGTGGAATGTGTTTGAGGCGCCTGTGGTAAAGCCTCGTGAGAAGGTCTCCTGAGAAAGCCTTCAGGAATGCCCAAATCCATTGGAATGCCACGTCGAAGGGAAGCGTGACAGACTACTGCTCGCTACTGCTCGGGAGAAAAACGCCAGCGCTGCTATATCCATTCGCTGAGAGAGGAGAATGATCCTGGGAGACTGACGAGAGGTACGCCAAGATCGCATGTCAGCCAACTGGAGAGGAAATCTGCAGGATCCGGCCACCCGCTCACACAAGTTCCAGGGCAGCCGGCAGTCGACGGGAGAGGAATCCCGAGAAGCCCCGCGACGGCAAGCTGGCAATGGGGACTGGCCTTTCGCTGAGGGCCACAGAGGCGGGTCCTGAGGTCCAAGTCGTAAAGTCGATGAGCAGCCTGCCGCAACTCGAGAAAATCGCAGGCGAGGATTCTTCACCCTCGCCAGGCGAGATGAGGCCGCCATTTCTGGGCTGAGGCGTCTCGAGGCTAATCACAGCCTAAACAGTCTTGGAAACTGTCGAAAGGGTCCGATTTTCAACACCCTTTGCTGCAACTGCAAAGAAGTTCCGCCGACATACCGTCTCCACTCGAGAGGCAGCAGCGAGAGTCCCAAATCCAGCAGCAGCCCGCGTTTCCGCCTCATACCTCGAGCGGAGGGATCGCTTTCCTGCGTGGTCGGAAAGAATTCCCGTGGCGTTTCCCGTCGCATCTCAAGAGGATCGCTCTCCCCACACGGAAAGGCGAGAGAACTCCAGGGTTTACTTGCGACCGATTCCCAGAGTCCCAGATGTCTCTTCAGTCCATTCCAGGAAACGCTGTTTTCCCTGACTGCGTCGACCTTTCAAGCCGAGGCAATGTACTCACAGCCAGCGGTGGGCACGTGGGACAGCCCCTGTGACCTCGTGGAAAAAGCCTCTTGGGAAAGCGTCGAGCGGAAAGCCACAGATCCGTTGATCTCCACTTCGAAGGAAGCCGTGAACACTTGCTGGCTATCAGCTCGGGAGGAAAGCGCGACAGTTGCATGCCGCCACTCGGAAAGTAGCAGGACTGATGCCCTGGGGAGACTCCAGAAAGTACGCACGCAAGAACTATGTCAGCACTGGAGAGGAATCCTCAGGTTACAGAAACCGAGCTCGACCCACAAGAATCTAGGCTCCGGCAATCAACGGGAGAGGAATACGAGAGCCCCAATCCTCAGCAGACTGGGGGACTGGCTTTCCTGAGGCCACCAGACGCGGGTCCCTGAGGTCGGCCGCATTGTAAGTCAGAGCAGCCTGGCCGAAACTGCGAGAAACATCCAGGAGGGTTTCTCCCATGCCGAGGCGAGATGAGGCCATTTCCGCTGAGGCGTCTGAGCTAATCACTTCTAATAATCTGGAAGCTTCCCAAATGTCAATTTCCACAGTAACACATTGGCCTGCAAGCTGCAGAAGTTCCCTGAACATACCCGTCTGCCTTGAGACGAAGCACGAGATTCTGCCCACATCCGCAGAGCCGGCCTTTCCGGCCTCGCTACCTCGAAGGAGGTATCCTTTCCTGCGTGGTCGGGAAAGAATTCCCGGCATTTCCGTCGGCATTCTCACAGAGGAGGCGGCTCTCGGCACAGGAAAGCGAGAGAAGGATCCAGGTCGTGCTGAACGATTCCCAGAGTCCGCCGCAGTGCTCAGTCCATTCGGCATGGGAACCTGTTTTACCCTGTATGGCTCGAGCTTTCAAGGCCGAGTATGCCGACTCACAGGCCGCCGGTGGACGTGGACAGCCTCTGTTGGAAAGCGCTCCGTGGGAAAGCCTGCGTGGGAAAAGCTCGAGGGAAAAGCCCTCGTGTGAAAGGCTCGAGGACAAAGCCAGCAGATCCCTTGATCCACGCTTCGAAGGGAACGAACGACCTGCTGCTACAGGCTCGGGAGGAAAGCGGCATGTGCATGCCCGTCCACTCGAGACGAGGCTGGACTGCCGCCTGGGAGACTCGAGAAATACGCCGCGCAAGTCCATGTTCAGCACTGGAGAGAGGATTCTCAGGTTCGTGGGCACTGACTCCAAGCAAGGTCTAGGCCGCAGCATCGACGGGAGAGGAATCCGGCGAGAGGGCCCCCGAGCAAACTTGCACGGGGACTTGCCCCTTTCCTGAGGTTCACGCAGAGCGGGTCGCTGAAGTCGCCCGTCGGTAAGTGCGACTAGCACTGCCGAAATCGACAATCCAGGAGGTTCTCCCGCTCCAAGCGAGATTAGGCCATTTCGCGCAGAGGGGCCTCGAGGCAATCACACGCTAACGCTGCTGGAACTGTCAAAGGGTTCTTCACACCCTTGGCTTGCCATCAAGAGAAGTCCGGCTGACATACCGCGTCTCCCACTTTGAGAGGAAGGCACGAGAGTGCCCGGGGCCACATCACAGAGGAGCGCACGCGTTTCCGCCTCCTAGCCTGAGATGCGGATTCTCTTTCCCTGGGTGGTCCTGAAAGAATTCCCGGGTTCCGCGTCGCATCTCAGAGGAGGGCTCTCCCACAGAAAGGCGAGAGAGGAACTCGCCAGGTCGGTGCGCACATTCCCAGAGACAACCAGATTGTCTCAGTCCATTCGCAGGGAAAACTGTCTTTCCCTGCACTGCGATCGACTTTCAAGCGAGGATCGACTCAACACCACGGTTGGCACGTGGGAAAGCCCTGTGTGAAGCCGCTCTTCGGAAAGCCCCTGATCCCTTGATCCACGCGAAGGGAAGTACGACCCTGCTGCTACAGTTCCGGGAGGAAAGCGCCGTGCATGCCGCCACTCGATCGAGGACTGACCACCCTTGGGGAGATCCAGAATACGCGCGCAAGGTAATGTCAGCACTGGAGTAGGAATCCTTCAGGTTCCGGGGACTGACTGCCACACAAGTCTTAGCCGGCGGCATGACGGGAGAGGAAGTCCGACAGGGCCCGCCGGTGTAACTCGTCAGGAAATGGCTTTCCTGAAGCCAGCCAGAACGCGGGTCCCTGAGGTCGCCGGTCAATAACGTCGAGGAGCACCTGCCACAACTCGAATCAACTCAGGAGGTTTCCCCTCCAGGCGAGATCAGGCCCATTTCCGCTGAGGCGTCCTGAGGCTAATCACACGGTGTACAGCTGGAACTTTCCGAAGGGTCTCCACACCCTTGCTGCATCTGCAAGAAGTTCCCCGGCTACCGTCTCCCTCGGAGAAGCAAAAGACATAACGCTGAAATAGCCGTCAGTGAGAGGCACGAGAGTCCGCGAGCCATCTTTATCCAGAAGGCCCAAGGTTTCGGCACCTCGCTAGGCTCGAGAAGAGAGATCCTTTCCCTTGCGTGTCTCGGGAAAGAATTCGCGGCGTACGCGCGTCGGTTCTCAAGGAAGGCAAAGCACTCAGCAGAAAGGCGAGAGGCAACTACCAGGGTACGTGCACCATATTCGCAGAGTCCCCCAGATGTCTCAGTTTCATTCCAGGGAGACTGTTTCCTGCACTGGTTTGTACTTTCAAGCCGAGGATCACTCACACCACACGAGATCGGGAGGAGGAGCTGTGGGAGCCTCGGTGGCGGAAGCCTCAGGTGTGAAGGACCTCCAAAGGGAAAAGCGACACAGAATCCGCTTTGATCCGCAAGCATAGGGAAGAATAGTGAGGTGAACTGCTGCTTTCAGCTCAGGAGGAAAGCGCACGTGATGCCTCGAGAGACTGCTCTGGGGGCTCGACTGTGGCCACGACCTGGAGTTCTCTCGCCTTTCCTGTGGAGTGTGCCTTCTCTTGAGAAGCGACGGGTACGCCGGGAATTCTTTCCCGAGCACGCAGGGAAAGGATCTCTCTTCTCGAGCTAGGAGGTGGAAACGGGGCTCTTCTGGATATGGTCGGGACTCTCGTGCTTCCTCTCGAGTGGAGACGGGTATGTCGGGGAACTTCTTGAGATGCAGCAAGGGTGTGGAGGACCCTTCGGAAGTTCCAGTGTACAGGTGTGATTAGCCTCAGGACGCCTCAGCGGAAATGGGCCTGATCTCGCCTGGAGGGTAGAACCTCCTGGAGTTGATCGAGTTGTGGCAGGTGCTCTCGACTTATGACCGGGACCTCAGGGACCCGCTCTGGTGGCTTCAGGAAAGGCCATTTCCTTGCGAGTTACACGGGGGCCTGTCAGGATTCCTCTCCCGTCGATGCCGGGGCCTAAGACGTTGTGTGGAGTCAGTGCCGGAACCTGAGGATTCCTCTCCAGTGCTGACATGGACCTTGGGGTAATTCTGGAGTCTCCCCAAGGGAGTCAGTCCTCGACTCGAGTGGGGGCATGCACGTGCGCTTTCCTCCCGAACTGTAGCAGCAGGGTCGTACTTCCCTTCGCGTGGATCAAGGGATCAGGGGCTTTCCGACGAGGCTTTCACACAGGGCTTTCCCACGTGCCACCGTGGTTTGAGTCGATCCTCGGCTTGAAAGTCGAGGCAGTGCAGGGAAAACAGTTTTCCCTGGAATGGACTGAGACATCTGGTTGTCTCTGGGAATGGTGGCACGACCCTGGAGTTCCTCTCGCCTTTCCTGTGGAGAGCGCCTCCTCTTGAGATGCGACGGGAACGCCGGGAATTCTTTCAGGACCACGCAGGGAAAGAATCCCTCATCTCAGGCTAGGAGGCGGAAACGGGGCTCCTCTGGATGTGGCCGGGACTCTCGTGCTTCCTCTCAAGTGGAGACGGGTATGTCAGGGAACTTCTTGAGTTGCAGCAAGGGTGTGAAGAACCCTTTGGAAGTTCCAGAGGTTAGGTGTGATTTGCCTCGAGGCGCCTCTGCGGAAATGGGCCTCATCTCGCTTGGAGGGGAGAACCTCCTGGATTTTGTCGAGTTGCGGCAGGTGCTATCGACTTACGACGGGGACTTCAGGGACCCGCTCTGGTGACCTCAGGAAAGGCAAGTCCCCGTGCAAGTTGCTCGGGGGCCTCTCGGGATTCCTCTCCCGTCGATGCTGGGGCCTAAGACCTTGTGTGGAGTCAGTGCCGGAACCTGAGAATTCCTCTCCAGTGCTGACATGGATCTTGGGGTATTTCTCGAGTCTCCCCAGGGGAGTCAGTCCTCGTCTCGAGTGGGGGCATGCACATGCGCTTTCCTCCCGAGCTGTAGCAGCAGTGTCGTTCTTCCCTTCGCGTGGATCAAGGGATCTGTGGCTTTTCCTCGAGGCTTTCACACGAGGCTTTCCCTCGAGGCTTTCCCACGAGGCTTTCCCACGAGGCTTTCCCACAGGGCTGTCCCACGTGCCACCGTGGTGTGAGTCGATACTCGGCTTGAAAGTCGAGGCAGTACAGGGTAAACAGGTTTCCCTGGAATGGACTGAGGCATCTGGGGGACTCTGGGAATGGTAGCACGACCCTGGAGTTCCTCTCGCCTTTCCTGTGGAGAGCGCCTCCTCTTGAGATGCGACGGAAATGCCGGGAATTCTTTCCCGACCACGCAGGGAAAGGATACCTCCTCTCGAGGTAGGAGGCGGAAACGGGGCTCCTCTGGATGTGGGCGGGACTCTCGTGCTTCGTCTCAAGTGCAGACGGGTATGTCGGGGAACTTCTTGAGTTGCAGCAATGGTGTGAATGACCATTTGGAAGTTCCAGATATTAGAAGTGATTAGACTCCAGACGCCTCAGCGGAAATGGGCCTCATCTCGCCTGGATGGGAGAACCTCCTGGATTTTCTCGAGTTGTGGCAGGTGCTCTCGACTTACGATGGGGACCTCAGGGACCCGTTCTGGTGGCCTCAGGAAAGGCCAGTCCCCATGTGAGTAGCTTGGGGGCCTCTCGGGATTCCTCTCGCGTTGATGCCGGAGCCTAAGTTCTTGTGGGGAGTCGGTGCTGTAACCTGAGGATTCCTCTCCAGTGCTGACATAGATCTTGGGGTACTTCTGGAGTCTCCCCAGGGCAGTCAGTCCTCTACTCGAGTGGGGGCATGCACGTGCGCTTTCCTCCCGAGCTGTAGCAGCAGTGTCACGCTTCCCTTCGCGTGGATCAACGGATCTGTGGCTTTCCCTCGACGCTTTCCCAAGAGGCTTTTCCACGAGGCTTTCCACAGGGCTGTCCCACGTGCCACCGTGGTGTGAGTCGATCCTCGGCTTGAAAGTCGACGCAGTGCAGGGAAAACAGGTTTCTCTGGAATGGACTGAGACATCTGAGGGACTCTGGGAATGGTGGCAAGACCCTGGAGTTCCTCTCGCCTTTCCGGTGGAGAGCGCCTCCTCTTGAGATGCGACGGGAACGCCGGGAATTCTTTCCCGACCACGCAGGGAAAGGATCCCTCCGCTCGAGGTATGAGGCGGAAACGGGGCTGCTCTGGATTTGGGCGGGACTCTCGTGCTTCCTCTCGAGTGGAGACGGGTATGTCGGGGAACTTCTTGAGTTGCAGCAAGGGTGTGAAGGACCCTTTGGAAGTTCGAGAGGTTAGGTGTGATTAGCCTCGAGACGCCTCAGCAGAAATGGGCCTCATCTCGCCTGGAGGGGAGAACCTCCTGGATTTTCTCGAGTTGCGGCAGGTGCTCTCGACTTACGACTGGGACCTCAGGGACCCGCTCTGGTGGCCTCAGGAAAGGCCAGTCCCCATGCAGTTGCTCGGGGGCTTCTCGGGATTCCTCTCCCGTCGATGCCGGGCCCTGGGACCTTGTGTGGAGTCTGTGCCGGATCCTGAGGATTCCTCTCCAGTGCTGACATGGATCTTGGGTACCTCTGGAGTCTCCCAGGGGAGTCATTCCTCTTCGCGAGTGGGGATATGCACGTGGGTTTTTCTCCCGAGCTGTAGCAGCAGTGTCACGCTTCCCTTCGCGTGGATCATGGGATTTGTGGCTTTCCCTCGAGGCTTTCTCAGGAGACCTTCTCACGAGGCTTTCCCACAGGGCTGTCCCACATGCCACCGTGGTGTGAGTCGATCCTCAGCTTGAAAGTCGAGGCAGTGCAGGGAAAAAAGGTTTCCGTGGAATGGAATGAGACATCTCGGGGAGTGTGGGAACGGTGGCACGAACCTGGAGTTCCTCTCCCGTTTCAAGTGGAGAGCGCCTCCTCTTGAGATGCGACGGAAACTCCGGGAATACTTTCCCGACCACGCAGGGAAAGGATCCCTCCTCTAGAGCTATGAGGCGGAAACGGGGCTCCTCTGTATGTGGGCGGGACTCTCGTCCTTCTTCTCGAGTGGAGTCGGGTATGACGGGGAACTTCTTGAGTTGCAGCAAGGGTGCTAAGGACCCTTGGGAAATTCCAGCGTTTAGGTGTGATTAGCCTCGAGGAGCCTCATCGGAAAAGGGCCTCATCTCGCCTGGAGGGGAGAACCTAATGGATTTTCTCGAGTTGCGGCAGGTGCTCTCGACTTACGACTGGGACCTCAGGGACCCGCTCTGGTGGCCTCAGGAAAGGCCAGTCCCCATGCAGTTGCTCGGGGGCCTCTCGGGATTCCTCTCCCGTCGATGCCGGGCCCTGGGACCTTGTGTGGAGTCTGTGTCGGATCCTGAGGATTCCTCTCCAGTGCTGACATGGATCTTGGGTACTTCTGGAGTCTCCCAGGGGAGTCATTCCTCGTCGCGAGTGGAGATATGCACGTGGGTTTTCCACCCGAGCTGTAGCAGCAGTGTCAAGCTTCCCTTCGCGTGGATCATGGGATCTGTGGCTTTCCCTCGAGGCTTTCTCAGGAGACTTTCCCACGAGGCTTTCCCACAGGGCTGTCCCACATGCCACCGTGGTGTGAGTCGATCCTCAGCTTGAAAGTCGAGGCAGTGTAGGGAAAAATGGTTTCTGTGGAATGGAATGAGACATCTGGGGGAGTGTGGGAACGGTGGCACGAACCTGGAGTTCCTCTCCCGTTTCAAGTGGAGAGCGCCTCCTCTTGAGATGCGACGGAAACGCCGGGAATACTTTCCAGACCACGCAAGGAAAGGATCCCTCCTCTAGAGCTATGAGGCGGAAACGGGGGCTCCTCTGTATGTGGGCGGGACTCTCGTCCTTCTTCTCGAGTGGAGTCGGGTATGACGGGGAACTTCTTGAGTTGCAGCAAGGGTGTGAAGGACCCGTGGGAAATTCCAGCGTTTAATTGTGATTAGCCTTGAGGAGCCTCATCGGAAAAGGGCCTCATCTCGCCTGGAGGGGGGGAGAACCTATGGATTTT